>NC_054553.1:9780557-10023057 GCF_017654505.1 Polyodon spathula
GTTGAAGCTGACACCCTGGGATCCTTCAAGAAGCTGCTTGATGAGATTCAGGGATCAATAAGCTACTAACAACCTAACGAGCAAGATGGTGCGAATGGCCTCCTCTCGTTTGTAAACTTTCTTATGTTCCTATGTTCTAAGCTATGTGGACAAGATGAGTGCTGCGTCAGTCTGACCAGCTCTTCTTCTGTCATGATGAAAGGACCCTAGGTCAAGCCCTGTTGAAACAGCGCATGTCCCACTGGATTGTAGACACAGTTTCAACTGCATATACTGCTGCCAGCCTATCTCCACCTGGGAGAGTGGCCGCGCATTTGACTAGAGAAGTGGCTATGTCATGGGCCTTCTTTAGAGGTGTTTCACTGACTGATATCTGTACTGCAGCTAGCTGGACTACCCCGCATGCATTCACCAGGCTCTACCGACTCAATGTGGCAGATCCATCTATCCTTCCTTAGGCACACGGGTCCTTGAGGTTGCACACTCACATCACGGAAATTAGTTCAGTGGTAGCGAGACATCCCTCATCTGCTGTCTGCTCACGTTCCCACGTCACGGCATTGATAGATTTTCCCAAATGTATTGTTGGTCATCTTTGAATTGAAAGGGAATGAGGTTATAGATGTAACCCCGGTTTCATGAAAGAGAAGACGACCAACAAACTTTGTGAGGTCGCATCACTCGCATTCGCGGGTTCGATGAAAAATAGATCGTGGTCTCAGCGGCACCTATTGGTAGCTTTGATATAAAATGCTCAGTAAATACCTAACCTGTGGCAGGCATATCTCAAAAGTATTGTTGTTGGTCTTTCAGGGAGCCAAAAACAATACCTATATAGCCTATCAATCAAGCTATGTAAGTAAACAGACAAGTCTGGCAGGTTTGCAAAGGGCTTGACTGTCTCTATACGAAGTTTGGAGCTGATTAAGGAAATCATAGCACAAATCAAACACATAGCTTACGGAAGCTGCAACGGGGTTAATGATTATTTCTTTGATTCTTTATATAAGAACTGCAATGATAAATGCCTCTAGCTAAAGCATATATATTTTAGACATAGAGAAGTCATAACAGGCTCAGTGTTTGAGATAAAGCTGGAAACTAGTTGTTGGAATTTGTAGGCTGTAATGTAAACAGATACAATTCACTCAGCAGGTGTTGCAGATACTAAAAACATGTCTCTAGTGTGTTAACAGCTGACATATCACTTAATTTTGACAATTCAGGGAAGCAATTACAAGCTTGTTTAGTATGCACTGAATGGGGTACCAAGCAACTCCCCAATGGGTAAGGATTTCATGATGTATGGCAGCCTTGCTTCAAAGTGAATGTACTTTTCTTGATTTTTTAACACTGTTTACATCTGCCTTTCCGAACTGTTGCTTAGTTTAATATGAGCTTCCTAAGGGAAAACCGGGGAATATATTATGCTCTATTCTAATTTGGGTATCCATTAAAGGTGTTTGAAGGCCAGATTTATGAAATATCTTTTTTACAGTGTTACCAAAGTGTATTGAAAATATAGCTAGAACAGATCCTGATTTTCAAATTAATTCAAGTTATAACTGATGCCCAAAATTGCATCTGTAATAAATTAGTTCTTGGCATTTTTTTTTTTTATCAATATAAATTGTTATATTAATATAGCTCTGTTATATTACATGTTCAACATTATCATTATCTTACCCATAATTCATGCTTCACAGATTTTCTTCTAAAATGTAGTTATGAATATAAAACTTACAAAAGTTGAGTGATTTACTGTAGCTTTTTGAGTGCACTTCAATACTGACATGAACAACCCCTACAAATGACCCCAAAACTTTCAAAATTTCAATCGACCTACATTTGAAAACAGGCCTTCCGAGGTAAAAGATTTGAAGGCTAGTTAATGAAAGCACTGAATGACAATCCTGCTTTTGCACATTGAAAAACTTAAAAAAAAAAACATTTTCTTATTGAACTAATTTTAGCTAAAAGCAGAAAAGTACGGGCTTCACTTTCCCAAAGGTGCTAGACGTGAAAAAGTTAAGAAGACACAAAATACAAACCGCTTCATCCACGATCGAGCAGGTGTTCATGAAAGCTTTCCTAGAGTAGATGCTGTTAGTGTATTAGTATAAATAATTCTATTAATTGGCTAATAACATAATTATAAGATTATATAATATAAGAAGCATATACATCTTTTGCAAAACATACAAGACAGTATACAAGTTTCCTTTTTCTATTGCCGAGTCTTGTGTTCCACAATTGAACTTGAAACTTTACAAAAAGCACCTTTTGAAGTTTTCCAGTGCATTGAAAGACAACCTTTTTATTATTATTATTATTATTTATTATTATTATTATTATTATTATTATTATTATTATTATTAAGCACATTCAAGGCTCGTCTGTTTTAAATAACAGGAAATGCGTGGGTTACACCAGGAAACTGTCATAGTGTCAGGTTTGCCTAACCTGATTTATAACATATCAGTTTCACCTGAAGATTAAAGGTATGATCAAACACTGAAAGTGAAAGCAAAATCGAAGATGGGAGACATGCTTTAGCAGGTTATATGATATTGGTTTCTAGACATTAAAATGTCTTGGCTGTATCGATTTGAGTGCAACTAGGAATTATGACTGGTAAAAAAAGAAGGGAATAATGTTATTTATGTTTATAGAATATAGGAGAATATATAGAAATCAGGAGTTTATATTCAGGGTTGTACCCAACGCTCTAGATAAAGTTTTGAGTTGAGAGCAACTTACCCTCCAATTTTAACACTGAAAGAGCAAGATGTATTTTTATGGGTTAAAATCCAACATTACTTTGAAGTCATGAGTAATCTCGATTAAATACTGTACAATCTTTAACGTGACAGTGAGGGCTGCAGTGGTGAGTGTGGTGACGTCACGGACCAAGAAGGAGTGCAACTCAAAAGGGTACTGAACTGAAATTGCCGAAGCATACATTTATTAAAAGAAACAGTTTAAACAAAAAAAACAAACATATAAACAAACAAACAAAAAAAACACACACACACACAAAGGAAAGGGCATGCTGGCCAAACGAAACAAACACAAAACTACGAGTACTTTACATAACAACGAGTACCTTCTTCGCTGTGGTAGCATTGACTCTCTTCGCCACTCTCAGTCTGGAGTGGGTCTTTTATATTGTGGCTGGAGCCTTAATTACCCATTTAAGCAACTATCTTATTAAGGCTCCAGCCACATTTCCACTGCCTTTCATAAGACTGGCTTTTCGTCGGTCTCAAAAAATAAATAAAAATGACGGCTTTTGCGTGTCTGTACATAAACATAAACAATAATACAAATAAATAATATATAATACACAAGGGGTGGGCACCCCGTCACAGGTAGGCATTAAAAAAGAGCCTTCCATTTTAACTGTAATGCTGCTTTGAACTACTGTACAATTAACTGAACTATTTAACATTACATTCTTAAACTCATTGAACTTGTTAAAACTTAAATTTAAAGCCATACAGATAAATAAGTTAAGGAAATGCATTAATAAGTTATAAAACAGTTTGTTTAATATTATAGGCACCTTTTTTTTTTTTTTTAGCGGTTGCCTCTGACGATGGTTACAGTTGGATTTGTAACAGGACTGGGGTGTTTACGCTTCAACCTGTGTAGCTTAAAATTTTTCTTATTTTTACAGTGATTGGCAGCAAAGACAACTGAAGACATTGCATTCTGCGAGGTGTAGTTGTTAGTGGAAGTTTGAGCGGAGGCAGGCAAGCTGTGCAGCTAAACTGTTATGCGTATTTTTATGCATTGAATTTTATTTAGTGCGTACTTCGGATTTTTTAATGCGTAAAAACTGTGACCAAGGATGTGTTGTCAGTAAATCCTGTCTGTCAGTAAAGCCTGTTTAGCCATCAAACGACAACTTGTACATTCAGAATAGCAATTGGAGGGTTGAATGTATCTATTTCAGGAGGTTTTCTGCAGGATAAAGCTGAAAGCAATATTTTGTCTTTTTGAATTTTAACAGGAGATTGCCAACCGGATGTCAGGCCAAGGCCCCTATAGTGTTGTAGAATCCCACTGTACATTTCAGGGGAAAACATAATTCTCTGCTGGGTGACTGAGCATAAAATGAAGAAAAAACAAAACATACACATTAGTATAAATATATGGAAATATGATTGTGTTATGTGACAGGATAGTGCCATGGCCAAGGCAGGTTCCCAGCAGGAAGTAAACTCAGAGACAGAAAACTGCAGTCTTACACGCTAAACGCACTTTAATTGTTGGCTGGGATGGATTTAACCCCATCCCTGCCAAATGTACAGATAAATACATTAGAACACAATTACCACTGCGGTGCCATTTCACCAATGGTTCATTGCAGTCCTATTACACAATCACTTTTTTTTTAACTTGCCAGGACCTAGCAGAGACCATATTTTGATTTACATTCAATTAGCATGAAAGAAGATGTAGCACAATATATAAATGCTAAAATCCTTGTTTTTTGAATTCAATTAAATTCAAACAATGCTAGGTCGCACTGTCTGGTCAATGCAGCGGAATAGCTGCATAAGGCTAACATACTGCTGTTAAAGCTTCCCAGTGCTTTCATACACAGATATTGACTAGATTTGTCCAGCTGTGTGAACTTGACAACACTTCATTGGCTTGTCATAATGTAAGAGCTAACTATCCATTAGGCTTTTTTTTTTTTTTTTCTTGGATAATGACTATATTCTAATTGTGCTTTGGTAGTGGTGTAATGAAATAAAACAGCATAATAAGATTGCATTTTTTATCAATATTAAACATTTGATTGTAAATAGACAGTACTGCTGCATTAAGGGAACTGATATGGGAAAAATGTATTTAACACCCCAAAGTACACTTTTGGCGTGCTTCATTTGTATAATAAATATTTCATCTTAAGGAAATACATTTGTTTTCAAACTCCTTGTACGCAACACTTCGTATCTTAATACCCCCCAAAAAAAAGGTTTGTTTGAAAAACTGAGAGCACAGGTAGCTCAAGAGACAAGAAAGAATGATGCTATGTGTAGAATCAAAGTTTGCCTTCCAATCAAACCTCAAAATGAGTACTAAGAGGCTGGACAAACACAGAATCTGACATCAGAATTTTATTAAAAGTTTACAGTGGCATACCAAGGTAAAAGTGTAACAAACTGTAGTAAAACATGTAGAAGCTAAACGTTTTTAAGTGGAAAGAAGGGTGTATCGTTTATTTCTGTATGTGCTGTCTTTGTGTCAGAACCAGTGATAACTGTAGGTAGCATAATGTTGTGTAAGCATTGACAGCGTTTATTGTCTGACTATAGGACCAGACCTGGTATTTTATGTGCATGCATTTAAAGACAGACCTGACTCTAATACAGTAAGACTCTGTGTGGTTCTGTTTTATTGATTCAAACGTTTCCGATCAGCCACTGTTTCTTTGAATAGCACTTTATATTTTTTCAGAATCATGTAAAATTGAAAGTGATTGTTTAAAATTTAAACTGAACTAGGCTGACTGTTTCAAAACAGCAATCAATATATGTAAATATCCTATGAATGTTGTTCTCCTTTGAGAATACAGTGCATTGCCATGAATGTGGTAAGACTTATAATGCGTAATGATGACTTTTGGAACAATATCTTTGACATTTAATATAGGTCTGTCAGCTTTCTGGCACTTTTAAAAAACACATTTAGCCGCTGCTATTCTCACTTTTATGGAAGGCAGAAGCTAATCCTGTTGTTTGCACATTTCTCAATGACAGGTTTGCCAGCCACATCCATTCGACACCTGTGGTTTCAACACTATGTCTGTTCCCACTTTCATTTATTACATTAAAATCTCTTGCCATCTGGCAATGATGTGGCACTACATTTTTTTTAAATAAGATACTGGATTCAGTTATGACAGAGGAAATTTTTTTATCAGGCTTGTCCAACTGGTGGCAACTTTGTATTATATCTGTAAGACTATTTTAATGAATGTTTCGTTAAGGAGTATTTTTTAAAAGCCAATTTCAATTAGTTCAGTCAAGTTCATGAAACAGTTTTCAACAGTTTTAGAGGTTTATTCCAACTGTAAAAGTTTGCAGTCAACATTGTTAAAAAAAAAAAAAATATATATATATATATATATATATATATATATAAGTATTCCTATATATATATGATATATATATATTATGCATAGTTATCCTATACTGTTTCAAGAGGAAAGAAATAAAGATATTTTGGTGACTTTAGTGGCCTAGCAATGCCTTTTATGTCACAGTGTAGCAGGGCAGTAGGAAAGCCCTGCTGTTTATTCGTATTGTTTGTTTATTTTTATAATGGGGTCTCCCCCTCCACCCCTGTGTTGTTATTTTGTATTTGTTTATTGTTTATATATTTTTGTTTATAGATGACGGCGAACCGCCTTGTGTTTTGTTTGTTTGTTATTTTGTATGACAGCGTAGCTGTGCTTTTTGTTTTGTTATTGTTTTGCAGCGTGGATGGGAAGCCCCATCCACATTATAAAACTTGTACAGAAGGTGGCCATCTCCCGAATTAGTTAAGTGACTAATTTGTTGCTAATCGGGAGATGGTCACCTGTATAAATACCTGCAGCTCTCTGCACTCGGGGTGGGTGTTCAGTGGAGGAACGAGAGCGAGCGAGGTGTGAGAGAGGAGAAAGTACATTTAAAAGAATATAAGGATCTGTGAAGGCTACTGCCCAGCCAGACCTTAATTCATTATTTGTGTTCGAGATTTATTTTGTGTAATTGTTTTATTTCTGCTCTGCAACCAAGTGTTTATTTTTGTTTAAATATTTTGTTTATTTTTTCTTTAATAAACGGTGCACGCCCCACTGCACTGTACCTTTTGGTTTTGTTGTGTTTCCTTCTGGTCTGAGTCACAGCAACGCCATTTCCTGCCACACACAGATTAACAGTCTTCAAAATAACTGTCCTTGACTGATTTTTATTTTAAGAGAGAAGACGTTGAAAGAAGTGCAAGAAAACACATTTCCAAGCAAAGTGAGAAACCTTCCTCTTATCTGTTTGATTTTGTACTTAGGGGATTTTTTAATCACTCCCTTCAAAAAGCAAATGTTGAATTACTTTACAATCGCTCAAGATTATTATATTTAAAACAAAGGCTTGTGACTTAGAGGACTTCTTGGGGGAAGGGGGGTGGTTAGAGACAGAATAATTGTATTTGCCAGCCACTTTCCATAAACCGTGTGATTGGGTAGTCACAAGGAAATTAATTTAGATGCATTAATAGAGAGGCAACTGGGGCAGAAAAGGAATACAAACTCCCCACAGCTTCAAAGCAGAAGCAAATTGTTTTGATTATCAATAACTCTGCTTTAATTTTGTTTTAAATTACTACTGAAGTTAGACAGACACTACACGAATAATGTATAACTTCTGCAGTGTTTGAACTTTCAATGGGAAAAAGGCAGCTTGTTTACCCCAGTAGTGTATATTTGTGAATCAGTATACACAATGGTATTAGCCAGTGGCGAGACTAAAATTTCAATACATTTAAATAAGAGCCTCATACACCAGACTTAAAACACTCCTAGGCTGTACTCGGAATATTGAGAAAAGCACATTGCTTTTACATAACAGATAGAGAGGCATACCGCCTTAGAAGGTGAGCAAAGCTAGGCATGATCACATATTTCAATGGGGACCACCATAATAATAATAATAATAATAATAATAATAATAATAATAATAATAATAATAATAATAATAACACTAATAATAAATAATAATAAGTGGCTGGAACCAAATTATATTATTGAAATAGACAGGTACAGGTACAGGGATGGGTAAAAAAAAAAACGACTTTCAGCATTATGATCATTATGAATATAACATATACAATGGTCTAGCAATTGGCTCCCCTCCCTTGCTATGGGCTTTGATTAACTCTTATTTCCCAGTAAGAGGTTATTTATTCATACCCAGACTTCGCTCAAAAGAAGCTGGTCTTGCTCCGGCTGGCTAATCCTAATTGCTTTCAATATGAAACAACCACGACATGGACCAGAGTTCGGCACTTGACTCTTTGTCCTCCGACTGGAGATGTAGGCTAACCGGGCTGTAAGCTGATCACAAATGCAGCTTGCAACTTGCTGAAAAAACCTCTGAGCTCTTAGCTCAAAGATGTTGTCTCCTATCAAAATTACATTATGAAAGACTAATTGTGATCTTAATTAGAAACCTACAAGGGCAGAGCCCTTGCCAATTAAAGACCAGGGAGATCCTGTTGAAATAACCACATTCAGACACAGGAGGTGATGAACTTGACCTGCTTTTGTGTCTACAGCATCTATTAATCTCTTTCTAGCTGGACAGCAGAATGCTTGTACTGTGATTGACCCAGCCAGACCTAAGATTTATGAAAACTGTTATTAAAAAGCTGTAATCTGGGATGAAGGTGGGCAACAAAAACACTAAGCTTTAACAAGTGAACTATTACAACCAGCATTCAAGATTAAAAATGTACAACTGTAGCTGTTTTGGTTCTTTAGTGTGGGAAGAATTCCTGTTATTGGCCAGTGTTCTCACAGAAACTTACCACATTGCTTCTGCTCTGGAATGAAAGCAATGTATGTGCATTGTGAAGAATATTTCCTTGATGATGATTTCTGAGCCATGTATGTTACCAAAATATAAAAATACTCAGAGGGCTTCGAGCTACTAATATTTTAATCTAGTTTTTAAATCAGATTTGTGTACATATGAATTGGACATCCACGATACTAACCTTAAGGTATTGGGATATTTCTTACCCACATCAAGTTTAATGTTAATCTTTTACACACTCACCCTTTTAATGATATGTTTTAAACTGATAATTTTGTGTATCTAAAATAAAGTACTATAAATATGACTACTGATAATAATAACATTCTGTGTTACTAATTATGGGATTTTTGAAGCCACACTTAGTTTCTATAGTATAGTTTCTATCTGGTGGCCATCTGGGATTCAGGTTTTGCACTCTACTGACTTTAGCTTTTACAATTAATTAAATAAATAAATAAACATCACCAAAATATTAAAACTTTTCATTGGAAAAATTAATTTCAAGTTAGACTATGATTTTAAATTGAAAATGTTTTTTTTTTTTTTTTTTTTTTTTTTTTTAATTACACCAGAGCCTAACATTTTTTAAATTCATGGGTTTTGTTTTATACTGTAATATACAGAAACATAATTTATTATAGAATTTTATAAGGGCATTTCTCTGTATCTTACGAACTTATAATTATACCCATTATGCAATATTTTTCTACATACACTAATCATGTTATTTATATATGTGCATATCATGTATTTGAAATACTGTTCATGCTGCACATTTCTAATATCGAGATTGGTTATTGTATTATTATTATTATTATTATTATTATTATTATTATTATTATTATTATTAGCAGATGCCCTTGTCCAGGACCACTTACAGTTGTTACAAAATATCACAATACAAAGTATCGCATTATAAAATATCACATTACAGAATATTATAATACAAATAAGAGTAGTTATAAAAGTATCATAAGATTAAATTCAAGTAAGAGCAAAATAAAAAATACAGTAAACCGATGTTATAAACTGCAACAGTTACATATCGTTCTTTCTCATTAATACTTCTGGCAAATGTATTGATCTCATGCATGAATTCTGCTTCCCCTTATCACTATTTGGCGCCTTCTAACACTCACAGCAGCCGCACTTCTTGTTGTCATTGTCCAGCCAGAGGGAGGGAACTTCGACTGGACGCCTGTGAAAACCTGAAGTGCGTCACTTAATCCCACCCAAATATCTTACAAAACCACATCTGATACGGTATAAATTCTAAGAGGTGTGTCTTCTGGACACATTGCTCTAACCAATTATTGAGAGATTGGAGATCAGTTTTGTTTTCGAAATACCGGCCTAAAATATTTAAACTGTTTTTTTTAAAATTTTCTGACTGTCAGAATAAGGTGTAAACTGAGATTCAGAAAGAGTGAAATCTATGAAGTTTATTTTGATGCAGTTTGTATGTGTAGTATAATGAACTCGGTGAGGTTTTTTCAAAAATAAGTAAACCACAAACGAAACTGAGTGCGCCACAGACATCTGAAGTCTGGAAGTGCTACTGCAGCTTGTCTTAAAAGCAAAGTGTTATACAATAAAAACCACTCAGAAAAGTATGATTTTTTGTGCCAAATGTAATTTAGGTGAATTGTACACTCCACTCCACATAATTATATTTTGTGAGCTTTTATATAAAATTTTCATAAATTCTTAAACTATTAATGTTTCATTGTCTTTTGCGATATGTAGTGACTTTAGAGCTCTGTCAACGTAAAACCACTCAAACATACTTAAATATTTTAAGACATACGTGTAGTGGACCAAAAATTATATTAAAAATATATTTGTTTTGCAACTGATGATTACTAGGATAATTTTACATCGATTTCAAAAAGGCTGCATTCACGATTCTCACACAGTGTCGTACTCATAGAAGATTAATTCGATCAAGCTCTGTTTGCCCACCCTATTAACAGTAAAAAGAAGGCATTGAAGGGTTGGGGACAATGTCTCCCTCCAGGTAAAGTGACCCAGGAAGTACAAGTCTAAAAGCATGGAAACAGAGATTTATTTAACCTAGATATCATGTTTTCTACATGTCTCTTTCACCAATGCAGATTTGGGACCTATATATTGAATGGATGTGCAATGAAGAGAAGTAGAATTAATACTATCCTACAGGCTAACATTCCATTTATTTTGACTGTTGCCATTGTGACTTGATACAAACAACAGAAGCCTAATTACTGTTGTTCAATTAATTACTGCAATAATTACAGGCACCGTCTGTAACTGTCAGTGGATTCATTGAACAATTCCGACATGACACAAGCTCTGAGATTTAATAAGCCGATAACACAGATAGCAAACACCTGACTTTTAATTGCTGGGACCATGCAATTTGGCTAACCCTGACAACACTAAATCTAATTATAAATGCCAGTTCAAAGACTATGCAAATGAATGGTCTGTATGCTGTGTATATGTAACCCCAGTCCATTTATTTTCTTAGTTGTTTTTGTGATTATTTTTTGTATATAAAAAAAAAAAAATGGTGGAGGCTGAGCGTAAACCAGCGATCATCTTAACCACTGTGCAAAAGATCCAGGCTAGTCTATGTGGTTATAGAGCTCTCAACCTCATCTCATCTCACCAACAGGGGACAGAATCTGTGACTGCAGTGCATCACACAACACTGTTAGACTCTCCCACCTTTATCCTCACTGATCAGCTGCACTGTGATCCAAGTCATTGAACTAACTGAACACAGAAGAGGCTGGGTGCAACCACACGCACAGCAAGCGAGCATCTTAACCTCTACAAAAAGAGACAGACTTCTGCATTTATGGTTATAGAGCTTTTAACATCATCTCATCTCATCGACAGGGAACAGAATCTATAAGGGCAGTGGATCACACAAGACTGCTCCTAACACTTAATAAAACAAATAAGTTACAGAATATCAAGTGGTGATTAATACATGCAATATATTCTAGAACTATAACTAGTGCTTTTCTAACAGAACTATCAAAGTATTTGTTCTTATTCTGATAATATCATAAACAGATACTGGGGTCTAGTCAATTGATTTGAACAGCTGTGGATCTAAATACTGGCAATGTTTTGAACGTTAAAATGAGAGCCTTTGTTATGAAAATCAAACATCTGGCAGTGCATTTAAGTAGGTTTACTGTATTTTTGTCAATAAAAAAATATGTAAATAGCCAGAAGGGTCCTATTTTAATTCTTTCAATTAAGGCAATTGTAAGATCCACCGCAGTTGTGATCATTTGAATAGACACTATTGTATGTGGCTTTACAGTTCTATAATTAATTTCTGACGTGGTCATTTTTTAAAAATGAATTAACACCTGTCAGATGAAAAGGGCTTTCTGTCTGACAAACTGCAATGTGAAATTGATTATCTAGCTATCTTTGAAAAAGGCATCATCTACCAAAATGACCGGTTATTTCAACTGAAATAACATGTTTATTGAAAGAGGATGGGACAACAATTAACTATAGGCTACCGGATGTTATTTCGAGATTAATAATCATTTTGTAATGCTGGACATAAAATTTTCTTGCGGTGAATTGAGAATACAAACAATACATAATTGTAGACATCGGATGGTGCTTATTATTGTCAGACCAAGGATAACCCAATTTAGTCTTTTAAACCCAGCATGTAGACTAGAGGGAAATACTGGAATTTCAGATATGATATCAATAAATGTATGAAACACAATTAATGCCGTTAGAGAGAATATTTCCTGACACTGCTATAAAGTACCATTAGTCGATGGAATATGTGTTAATGTTAGTTAAGAAATAAAAATTGTGTTAGTTTGATTTGACATTACAGTAAACAGAGATTAAAATATTTGCAAAAAGGATGTAGAGATATATGAGGTATTTTTACTTTAAAATGTACGCTTTAAACAATGTTATCACATTTTTAATTGGCAGTTTGAAAATTTTTCTTTGACATTCCACATGTTTGATAACTTCAAAAATCAGGAAGAAACCAAGATGCCATGTAATTGCTCAAGAGAAGGCCAAACCTGAATGTACAGCTTTAGGGACTTCTGTACTTTCAGAAGACCTACAGAAAACATGATTTTCTTGTATTTTTTACAACCACTGATCACCTGAAAAATTAACTATGCATACGTATACTGTTACCATTACGGTGAATACTAAAGTAGATTACAAAGATATTCTTAATTCGATCAAAGTTACAGTTTAAAGTATTGCCTGGTGGAATCTCCTCTTCCTGACTGGTTTTCTAGGACTGATTTCTTGCTGCTACAACCAACAGGTTTAAGATCTGTGTGGCTGGACGAAGGTGCTTCGTCTAGAACAAAATAAAAACAGTACAAGAATACCGCTTTCTTATGTATTAGTAGCACAGCAACAGTAATTTAGGGTTTATTCTGATGAAGTAAGCCTCTCCTTTGCAAGAAAAAATGAAATTACCAACGGGCTTGTTGATCCGTGTTAACAAATTCCTAATTGGTGTCTAAAAGCAAAGCCAGCCTTCTAGTTTAATTTAGCCTTATCAACATTTGCCACCCCTTTTTATATTCTTTCTGTATAACAAATATTCTTTGATAGTGTGGCTGCTTCTTAGTCAAAGAAACTCAACAAAACTATCAGCGATCTGTATTTTAACTGTAATTTGCCATTTCAGTTTCGATTCAGCAGCTTTTGTGATACTGATACTGTCATAGATTATTTAAAATCTTTTGTGGTAGAGCACAATCCGTATTTGTTTTTTCTATAGGGATTCACTTAATATTTATACCTTCAATGAATGCTTGCCTGAAGTCACGCAATATGCAACAGAGGGAGGACGTTTGAGTGATCACCTCTTTAAAGCTAGAGACTTTCATATAATGAATGCAAAATAAAAAAAGTAAAAAACGTAGACATTTTTAAATACATTGATACATTGATTTTTTTTTTTTTTTTTTTTTTAATCCTTTATTTAGCTTGAATGAAAAGTAGATCACGCAAATGTTGCATCCACACTATAGGATGAAGAAAGCTATAGAGGTCTACTGTACTGGGTTTTTTTTTTTACGTAATGTACAAAATGTTCTATTCATGAATAATAATTCACACGTAAGATATAATAATCAAAACTATATACAATCTCGTCATATATTTTAGTCCCAATATATATATATATATATATATATATATATATATATATATATATATATATATATATATATATATATATATATAGCCTATAGAAAGTCTACACCCCCTTTCAAAAGTTTTTTATTTTTTTAATACAAGTATTTAATTATTTCAGGACAGAAAACAAAAGCAATTATATTGTCATTCTAGTATATGGAGGAATCCATCCTATAAAGTGGGGAGAATGGACTAGATTATACAATATGAGAATAAAGAAAGTACCAACAATTACAAATAAAGATTAATTCAAGATTCAATCCTACCAAACTTAGGTATACACTCAAATAAAGAATTACTTTATACAAGCTGCAGGTCCGATTCTAGGAACCACTATTTTAGAATCGTCCCTTTAAAATGTACCCATAGCAAAGTTTTTGTTTAAAAAATGTATAAACTAATTAGGGATTATACCACACATCCTTCTCTAAATTTTAAAAGAAATTGGTAAAAAGATAGAAATGACAATCTGACTGAAGATGATTGGGAGAACATATTTTTCAGAAAAGTGCAGTGAAACCTTCCACAGCTGGTCTGTAACTCCAAACTGTTCCAGTCCTTTCCAGATCATTCCTTCTTCGCCCAGGTCCTTAATTATTTATGCTAGGACAGGTAAATGGAATAATAAAAGGACTGGTTGAATTTATTAAGGGACTAAAGTTCACGAGCTGGACTGGAGACGCCTGACACTGGAGTGGCTATAAAGTCTTGAAGATTGGTCCAATCCCATACTCTATCTGGCCTTTTTTTAATATGTGTCACAAAGTGCTACCTGACTACAGTACATAGGCTGTTAAACAAATGTAATGAGAGGCAGAAAGCCATAGCTTTCAGAAGGGTTTGATTTAATGGATACAATGTCATAATTTATATTGCATTTTTAAAAGTTGGAACAAGAAAGATATTACATTGTCATACAAATAAAATGTGTGTGTTATATTTTGAATTGTTGCATGAAAGTTGTCAATCGTGTTAGTAAATGTGAATGAACAGGCCCTATGTTCTGCACTCCTCTTCAAATCATGTTAAACATGCTATGGAGTCATAATGTCAGTGTTTCAATGCAGAAACAGTGTTTTTAATCAAACAACTATCAATAATAATAATAATAATAATAATAACCTTTTGAACAGGGTTCAAACAATCTCCTCGTCCTCCATTTTCAGAAACACCTGACTGATTCTATAGATCTTTAAAACAAACTTTTCTGTTGCCGGTGACACTCAGTGTAAGTTTTGTTTGAAATAACTGAAAGCGTAAATGCTTTATTTACAAGTGGCATTGTCAAAGCTTGCAGACTGCAGTTTACTAATATGCTGTGCTTCTGTCTGCAACAGACAGTTGTATCTGTGTCTGTACAGTAGAGTAACTTGTTTCAAGAGCACAGCAAAACTCTTGGTTTTCTCAAAAACTTCAATGCTGTTTTTTCTTGAAAAGATATTGGGAAAGACTAATTTTGGTTGATGGCTCTAATCTGGAGAAAACATTAACCTCATCATTGTTGTTTAGAAGTACAGTGAAAATAACTGTAAATTCTGGTAAAGTTTGCAGTTTTGTCTTTTTATTTATCTATTTAGTTTTTGACCAATATAATATGTTTAAAGTTATCTTCTAATCTGATTATTTACAGTTTTATTCAGTTGTTTAGTTAAAATTTAAAAAAGCCATTCTCAAAATATTATTTTAATTTATTTCTGAAGACCATTGTCACCCCTCTTCCCCCTCAAACGCATTTTATATTCTTCAGCCTGTTATATAAGAATATTCCTGGAAAACAACCAATCAAATTATATCACACTCTAATAAACTAAAGTGCATTCACAAGGGATAATACACAAGCTTTCTCACCTTTAACACATTTGGTTCCAATTGCTGCTGTTTTAAAAATGTGGGATTACTGTCTTTTGGGACACCATATTACTCTATTGGAAATTAAACTTGAACTGGCACCAATATCAAGGCTCCTAACTCATTGTGAATATAGCACACTATACTTTAGTTATGGCAGTTATTTTGTGCATGGTCCTGGATACAATTCTATTTATACTGCAGCAATAAGCTGACATTTCTTTTTTACAACAGGCACAAACTTTTTTTTTTTCAAAAGAGATACACCATCAATGAGTTATAGTTTATCCTTTTGGGGAGCCTGGGTTCAAATCAGTTTTAGATTAATTTTATTTTTATTTATTTATTTGTGTTAAAATTTGAAATCGCCAATTTTTTTTTCTCATTTTCTCCCCAATTTGGAAAACCCAATTCTTTTTTATTGTAACCCAGTTCAAATTGGAACCTGGAAACTGTTGGGGATCTGATATAGCCATGATTCATTGTTACCAAACCGTACAGATCCCAGATGAACCTAATCTTTCTGGTTTGTCTAATATGTCTAGTTATTAATATATATATGGATATATAGAAATAATTAATCTATATATATATATATTATATATATAATATAATAATATATATAATAACGTATATTAATATGATATAAAATATATATATATGTGTTTGTCTTCAATGTTGGGATCATTCTAGTTAGAAATCCAAAGCTACCATTTACTTTGCAAAAGGTGCTTGCTTTGTTATCATTTCTGATTGTTTGCTGCTGAGCATTCTGGAATATTGTGGTTTAAACAGCATCTCAACATATCAGTAAGGGCTGATTGCATTACCTGCTGAAGAAGGATGGCGCCGGGTAAAATGCTGGCAGGAGTTCAAAATTTCAAACTGCTCAGAAGACAAGTACATCTTTGTGACATTTACAATGTGTCTCAGACAGGCTAATTGCAATTTTGGACTAAGTGTTCTTCTGGCATTTGTTTTCCTCTTCTTTATTCAAAATCACGTTATAAGCTTTCTTAGGTAAGCAATAAAAAAGCATTAATTATAAAAGCAATTCTTCATGTTTAAGTCGAACTAGCGCCTCCTAGCTTTGGTTGGATATCACTAAACTCACTTCTGGATTAAATACTCATTTAAAATGTGGTACATTGCAATTATTGTATAGAACTTTACAGCAAGAATAAAGGCATGTTTGTCATTAGTTTTGAAATAATATTCCAAAAAATATTTATTTTATTTCCTGGGATGGGTTTATGAAAAAATACTTTTGCAGAAAAAGAAATGTATACTAACTTAGTTTTTTTTTTTTTTTATTTTATTTTTTTCAACAAATCAATATACTTCAGAGGTGTTTGTACTAGCACAAAAGAGCAGAAAATTTTAAGTTTTCTTTAAGCTACATATATGCATGGCCACAGTGAGCCGAAGTCTATCCAGTACTGTACAATATGTGCTTTTTTAAAAGCAATTTCTGTCTGCAATCTCAAAAAATAAAAGTAAAAGATTGCTACGAATGTTAAATGATCTAAACGTTTATAAAAAACACATATGCACTTAACTGGTGATAACTATTTTCAGCATTGTGTTATGTTTCATCAAGGGTAGTAAATTGACAGCCTATAAATACATAGTATCATGTACATAGAGACCACAAATCATGTTCTAAAATGACACCAGGCCATGAAGCCTTCAATCACCTGGTACTAGGAAAGATAACCCTGTGCTATTTGTTTTCAAATCTGACAAAGTGCTCCATTTTATGCTCACATCTGCACTTAAATTGCAGTTCAATTATAAAACAGTCGAAACAACAATACTTAGTTTTTTGCAGTTGTCAGTAGAGCATTTTATTGTTTGATTTAAATTTTATAAACTTCATTTAAAAAAAAGGATGCTAGATAAAAAAATTTAAAAAACTAACGAAGGAGAGACTGAAACAGATGGAAATGTGCCCCCGACAGTAAACACATGCTTAATGGATTTAATTGCTAATGCAAATATTTGTATTGAGTGGGCAATTTTCGAAGATCATGTTATCAGTTATTACTGAGGCAATTTCTGTGACAGAGACATGAACATTTTTTTTTTACAATAGCTTGGTGTTGGCAGGTGTAGCATTATATTGTAGCAGGCTGCTAGCTAATTAATACAATAGGTCTGGAAGATCTATGGTTTTGGGAAGGAGGAAGTTTCAATATAAAGTACTCCTAATAAAGCTGTTTTGTTCTTGCTCTTGTGCTTTAGAGTAGATGGCAGCCATGGCTCCTGCTGGAATTGGCCCTGTGTTGGGAGGTCGGATGGTCGCAAAGTTTGGTAACACTGGTAAGTCAGATTTTACGATGCTACTGAGGTACTTTTATGTATTATGTACTTCACATGACTACAAACCGTAACTTATATATTATATATATATATATATATATATATATATATATATATATATATATATATATATATACAACAATACATTGAGATGCTATAATATTAACATAACCAGCAAAGTTTAATATATAACATTCAGCTGGGGCTGAATTATCTGACAAATTAATCTGTATCTTAATTGTTTGAGTAAGAGGTATTTTAGAGCCAAAATAAATGTTAAACCTTTCAGGACTAAGCATTTTTGAGTGAGATGTTCCCCCGGACCAAGTGTTTTTTGGCTGTAGTTGACTCTCTTCCTATAAAAATTCACAAAAAAATATTTTTTTTACTGCAGCATCTTGCAAATGGTGGTCTATTTTCAGAAAACTCTGGGGAACAGAAACCATATAAACTTTTCTCTTTTTTTCAACACAATAGTATGTTTTTGATTTGAGTTAAGTAACTTTTACTATGTATTCTGCTTAGAGATACATGTATAGAAACATGTTATTCTATGACCCGAGGGACCTTACAGTACTTCCTGCAAGCTTTGTTGAAAAATATTGATGTTTGGCTGGAAATTACAAGACACTGTTTCACCTGAGTGATTGCAATGACATAATAAATATTTATTATCAGGGTCTTTATAAGCAATAATGGACGCTACTCTCGATTTATTTACTCAAAATAAATATTTATAAATAACATTTCATTATTATCAGTAATACAAGGGAAATAAAATACCTGTACATTTAGTTCCTAAAATAGTATCTGCTTGTATCCACTCATTTCTTGATATTTATAAATATTGTAAAAACATATATATATATATATATATATATATATATATATATATATATATATATATATATATATAATATATATAAAAATGAGACAGAATAGATGTTCTAATATATAATCAAATTCATCAGATTTACAGTGTTTCACCTTTTTTATTAGCTCTAAACAAGTTTATGTAAGGTTTTGTTTCTGCTTTTGTCTCTTCCTGCCTGCTGTTAACAGTCTCTGCCCTGCACTGTGCCCCTCCCAGTGACTTCTCACAAAAAGCCCCTGCCTTGCCTTGCCCTGTCCTGCCGTGCCCTGCCCTCTCCTATCTATTGATGTGTGTTTCAAGCCTGTACTGCAAAGTATGGCGGCCCTGTAAGTCAGCAAAAAAAATTACATTTTTTTTACATGATCATGGTCCTAGAAGCTCACTTTAGTATGATCGTATTAACATGATCCCGGTCCTTGTAGGGTTAAGGCTCAGCCAATTATATACAGTATATAGTGGTGGTTTTGTAATATCTGCTACTGTCTACTGATGGCCAAATCTCATCACCTATTATTCAAACCAAGGATTCCAATACTGTTGGCTGGGGCCCAAAAGTACACTGTGGCACCCTAGAGGGTGAAAGGCAGAAGCATGCTAGCAAAACTGCCCTGTGCCAAAATAAAAATAGCTACTGATGTTTAATAAGCTGTAATAGCTCAAATTAAACTAATAATGATACGGTACAGAACTAGTAAATTGCTTTATTGCTTGTGATATATATATATATAATTATTTCCATTACATGAGAGTAGATGTTACTTCATTCTGATTTGAACTTGGCTCTCGCCAAGATAAGCACCAACTAAGATGCAGCTTTACAGTAAACTAATGTGATCCATCTGCATCTCTTTGCGTTGCTTTCCATCTGATGATGTAGATATCCTTCTGTCTGGTGTTGATTGATGAAGTGTAATGCTGGCTCCAGGGATCAGCTTATTTTGCCTACCCAGCGCATCAGCACACACAACGGCTGCGATGCTGGATCCGGGGATCAACCAAGTGCGGTCTCCCCAGCGCTTCAGCGTGACAACCGTCTGGATTGAGCTAAGTAGGGTACATCTCTAGGGTCTTCAAGTGGGCATCTTCCATCCTCCGTGTTTCGTTGACTAGCCCACGACACCTCAAGAGGGCTCAACAGTGATTCTGGCATCCCAGCATCGCCTCCCTCCATCCCCCACTCAGCTCAGCCCAGTTTAATTACCAATACGTAAGCGTTGCTTTATTTCTATTGTGCTTGAGATCTCCATCCAGAATCTTTCCATCTCAACCACAACCAGTTGCTGTTCCTTTCTGCTGCTTCAGATAAGTTGTTCACTGTGCGACGCAACTCTTGGCCACTGAACCCGACATCTCTGAGAAACTGGGTTGTAGAGTGTGCCACAAATCCTCTACATCCCACCTCCACTCTCCATCCTCGCTGTTCCGCTTCAGCAGCTAGTTGAGCATGTTGAAGTTTCTTCCTCTCATATGCATCATTCACAGCATCCTCCCATGGCACTGTTAACTCTACCAGATGAACAAGGCATGCTGATCCAGACCACAAGACAATGTCTGGTCGAATGTTAGTGGTGGCAATCTCAGGTGGAAAAATAAGCCGTTGACTAACATCTGCCAGCATCATCCAGTCTCTAGCAGCTTCCAGTTGTCCTGGGCGAGGCTTGGTTTTAACACCTTTTCTTGGTGGTTGCTCTCCTGGACGGAGGAATATTGTCTTTAGTTTGTAATGCTTTGATGAAACTGGTGGTTATGCAGGTTACGTTTGTCTTCCAATGCTAAGGTCAAACATCGCAGCACCTGATTATGGCGCCAAGAAAACCATCCTTGGCTAAGACCCATCTTACATCCTGTCAAAATGCGCCTTAATGTTGCAGGTGATGAACACAAATGACATGAGGGATCCTCACCCACCCAAAGGTTTCAGTTCTGTGGTGAAGGGAGAACATCATATGTTGATCTAATGAGGAAACTGATCTTGCTCTGTTCCATTGTCCATACATCTTGCCAGCCGATCTTGGATTGTTCCACACTCTCCCATCTCATCCATTCTCCATGCTTGTCCTGGGAAACAGCCTTTACACACCTGATCCTCTCCTCCTGCTTTTGCACCTCGTTGACTACCAGTTTCCTCCGTTGAGCTGGGGTTGCCTTGTGCCATGTAGGAGGAGCTGAACTGAGACCAAGACCTCCTTTTCCACTCTAAACTTGCCCCATAATATCTCAGATTCGAAGGGCAGCTGTAGTATCTTCCACAGCTTCCTTTGCCGCCCATTTTCTTCCAGTTCTCAACACAGGTGCTACCTTCCTTTCGCATTTGTCACGTGAATCTACTAATGTCATTTTCAGTTGGACTTTGGCACACTTAAACTCCTCAGTTAGAGCAGAGATTGGTAGCTGCAGTATTCCTTTACCATAAAGTCCCAGTCCCACTCCCACCCTTCTCAAACACTGTTGGTATTGCCTCACCATTAATGTAGAACCTTTTATCTACTACTTTACCTGATCTAGAAAGTTTTGGATCACTGGAAATAAGCTACTCCATTAAATCACTGTTTATTTATCTTTTTATATCTTGGGTATGTCCTTATATACATTTTCTATCAATTATTTCCATATAAGACACAGAAAATGTTGCTTTTCTAATAACATAGTTCTAAAAAGAGCTAACATGTACAGAACATGTTTTTATGCAATATCTAAATATATTATAAGGCTTGGTAGCTCCACAACCGAGACTACAAGTGTCCCAGGTGCATGGTGTCTGCAGTGCATGGCTCTTCTACAGAAAGAGTTATAGGAGTCACTGGCTTGCTACTTCTCTAGTGTTTTTTGTTTATGCATTTAGTGTTTTCATGCAATTGCATTTATGCAATTAGGGTTTAATCCATCATTCAAACAGGTGGCCTCCCTGTCCCTAAATACTCATTTAAGACTTGTATCTGCAGTGAGTGAACAACGTACTGAACCCACAACCTTTTGATTAAGTTTAATTGGGCCATTTAATTTGGTTGCTTTTAAATACTGTACTGCATAGTAAACCCAGGCATTGTAACAGACATCCCACTGGTATTTTCCAATGTTTCTTTGGAGACAGGTCCATATTCTACCAAAACATATGATTACAATTTGTGCATTTTATCATCCCAGGGTATTGTAAGTAGAATTCTTTCTGAACAGAGCTGTGTATATATATATATATATATATATATATATATATATATATATATATATATATATATATATATATATATATATAGTAAACCCTCACTACAGCAAACCTGCTGGGGTCCAAGCCTTTTGTTTGTTATATCGAGGGGTTTGTTATAGCGAAAGGACAATCAAAATGAATGATACTGTTGAAGTAAGTTAAGGAGATGAGATTGTGAATAAAAATATAATTACATGTAGCTGTTCGTCTCATGTATGCAGTATTTTGCCTTTGCTTTATCCTGTTTGGAAAGAAATTAAAACAAAAAGCAAAAATCCTGAATTGAAGCTGAACTTTTTATTCAAAATCAATCTGACATGAATTGTTTCAAAGTGCACCAAATCTTAATCCAACATGCAAGAGTCACAAACTGAGCTTTTATTCAAAATCATCCCGACATGAAAAGTTCATCAGATCCTCAGGTTTTTTTTTTTTTTTTTGTTGTATTTTCTTTAATCAATTTTGCTTTGCCGCATGGTTTGCTGAACAAGCCACAAAAGTGCTTTTTGACAACCTATACTTATAACAGAGATATTCCTGCGTTACTGTTTTTTCCAAATGATCAATATAGTTTCCAGCTTTGTTGCAACATAAAATGATTTTCGTTTTGGAGGCGTATTTAAACAGTGTGTGTTTATATTATCTTTTTTATATTTTTTTATTTCAGGTCCAAGGGCCAAGTTCGTTATAGCCGCAGGTTTGTTACAATGAAGGGCGTTATAGCGTGGGTGTACTGTGTGTGTGTGTATATATATATATATATATATATATATATATATATATATATATATATATATATATATATATATATATATAGTAACATGGCAGGGAGAGGGTTAATATTCTCCCTGCTAAAAACATAATTGTTTTATTAGTTAATTATGACCTGCACCTGGCTGTTATTGTAAATTAACACCAGGTGCAGGGTATTGTTACATATTAACCTAAAACCTGTCTTCCCTTGTACAAGGTGCAATCACCTTTTTTGAGTGAAAGGTGTATGCGGCAGAGATAGATATCTCTATGACAGAAACAGTTTACTTTATTTTAAGTCTTCCCACTGATGATGGGAATGGGAATGTAGAGATGGAAGCTCTGATAACAAGATTTAAGTTTTTGGAGGTATCAGGCTTTTAAAGACACGCATGTGGTGGCTTTGACAGACTCACTGTGCGCAAAAACAGACCCAAGACTGTGACAGCTACTGGAAGCAGGCTGATCTTTGGGATGCAAATTGAACATTTGTGAAACTGCATGAGTGTTAAAATGTTGTAATAACTGTACTGTGCTTTATAAAGCCAGCAGAAATATTAAACAAATTGTTAAAACACACTGTTCATACAAAAAGTTATAATATGCTTTGTATTAATCTATTGTTATGTTAGAAAATTCTATATTCCAGTTTATTCTGTTATAACAGTGACAAATAGTAATGTATCTTTGTAAGTCTGACTAAAAAGGTAAATATATTTTTAACCCAGGATTGAAATAGTTAAATCAAAATAGATGTTTATATATATATAACACATCTTTCTATGTGTTCTCCATAAACTTCTATTGTATTCACATGCATTTTGTGGTCAGGTACTCCCTATAACAATAACATCAGGTCAAGAGTTCACCTTATATAGTTTGGTGATGTGGGAGAGGTGGACTAGGGAATGATGGCTAATTGATCATATAGAAGGAGTTACCAGATGTTTTAAAAATGTTATTTACTTAAAGGTCAGGAACTGTCAAGCAAGAATAATGTTTGGGATTTAATTAAGACTTCTGACGTAAAAAGCAAAGCAAAAAACTCTATAACAACCAAGGTAAAATCCTAGTCAAGTATCACTCAACTTGCTAACTACAAGCTGATGTGATCTATGCTCTGAAGAGCTCTGATCGAGCTGATTGTTGTTGGTGTCGTATTAGAATTCTTTGCATTTGAAGACAGTTCCTGTCCTTGCATTATATATATATATATATATATATATATATATATATATATATATATATATATATATATATATATATATATATATATATTTTGGGAGGTAAGAACTATTTATAATTTGTATCTTTTATATTGATGCATTGCTATAAGGTATAGATTTTATATCTTAGCTGTAGAGAAATAAAATATTGGATGCTCTAGGATTTAGCTGTGGGCGTTTTTTAGCTTTATGCATGCATAGCTTAAGGGCAAAACACGTTATAACCATAAACACATTGAAGTATTAATGCTATTATACCTGTTAAGGCACTGGACCTCCCAGATAGCCTGTCAGTTGGGTTTCAACATAGTCTGTAACTACTCAATCCATTATTAAAACATTTAATAAACCGAAGGAGTACTGATGTTACACTGATTCAGTAAAAACTTCAATTCGAATGATTCTGTGTGTGGTCTTCTTGATTATTAAAGTCATCTGGATACGTTGCAAGCCGAGTGCACGAATGAGCCACTTACAGGAGTCCGAAACATCTCTATGTCCTCCTGAACATCTCCCCAGATTTTAAGAGTGTGCTTAGAGTTTATATATCTATAAATAAAAAGAGCATGTGCGAATCTGATATTATATAAAGAGAGCAGCCAGTTTGTTCAGCCCTGCTGCTGTGTGAAAGAGCTTGATTGAAGGTGTGCTCAATCGTAATAAAAAAGATACTGTGTGAAAGGCTTTAGTGTGTTCAACTTTAAAACAAAAAAAAACTGTGTTTTTGTTTCAGCTGGTAAACAGCTTAGCTGTCCGGTTTCGATAGAGTAGGTTCCTGAAAAATGTTTAGTCAGTGCTCCAAAGGAGCTAGGTGATTGTTTTGTTTTTATTTATTTTATATAATTGAAAGTGTGCGTCAGCGCGGACTCTTTCAAGTTCTGTATGTTGGTTCGTGATTGGAAAGGGAGAAGAACCCGAGCAAGCCTGTGTGGCGAGTCTCTGGGTTACTCTCTCTCTCTCTCTCTCTCTCTCTCTCTCTCTCTCTCTCTCTCTCTCTCTCTCTATATATATATATATATATATATATATATATATATATATATTTATATATTATATGATGTAGATTGTAACATCTCAAACTGATGTTGAAAATAGCTTTTGCTGATTTTACTTAAATTAGAAACTTCAAAATGCAACAACAAATATAATATTAAAGACTGTTTACATATATTCATAGTTATTGCTCTTTTTGCGGTGCTCTTGGACAGCCTGTATGTGACTACTGCTGTTGTGGTACATATGGTTGTGGTATTGGTTGAAAATCGATAATGTTTAAAATCAATTTTGATACAGACAATAAAGCAACATGGGCAAAAAAAAAAAAAAAACATGGCACTGGATATGATTTTTAGCATTTTCCAAATATACCAGCAGTTCAATTTTACTTCATTTTTTTTTTTCCAAATGCCTACAAGCTAAATAATTACGGTTCACTCAATGTAATTGTGATTTGCCTGGAAACAGCAGAATTACTTCTCATACACATTGACTTGTTTGAGTATTGTAATACTGTGCTCTGATGATTGGCTATTGTTCTTTCTGTATGCCTTTTGGCGCATGCCAGGAACTATTAAGTTACAAGCCAAGTTTGTAGTGTGGAAGAAGACAATCACAACACTTTGAAGTCAGTAAAATTCATAAAAGAAATCTGTGTTAAAAATATCATTTTACAGCTACATCAAACATCTAGGTCTGCCGCTGTAGCTTAAGTGTAGTTTAGCTTAAATAAATCCTTAACAGTAGATAATGCCACAAACATAACCAAATCTCTCATTGAAAGACATGTCATGGGCAGTGCCAGCTAGAAAGTGCCTGCCGGAGAGTAAGCCGATCTGACAAATATAATGAAGCTGTGTCTAAGAACCTGTTAAATACCAAGGGTAAGATAAATTAAAAAATCAATGCACCTTTTAATGAAAGGTCAGTGTTATGAAATCTATAATTTTACAACTATACTCATCTAATGTCCGAGCATATAGATAAGCTCTCATTGCCCCATCACTCCTCCTCAGACTCGTTTTGTTTACCTCTGGTTTCCAACCTTTGCAAATTGGGGCAAAGCCTGTATCATTCTTTCTACTGTACACATTTCCATTAATCTTCAACTGATACATTTTTTACATGCAGTAGTATAAATATTTATATTGGTAAAACCCCTAAACACCAAGATGGCCCTCACCCTGGAAAAGTTGAGATCCATTGCCTTAGACTTAACTAGTTTACCAGGTCCCTTAACGCTAAATCTTGCCTTAACTTGCTAAGGTTTGTAGCCTTTTATGAGTAATTTAGAAACTAAGAAATTGCCACCCCAGTGAATACAAATGGTGATGCTCACCCAGGAGGAAGAAAGCAAACCCATTTAAGTTGAGCAGATGTGACACAAAGTAAAGCCATGGGTATTGCTCATTAGGGTTAGGTTTAGGTTTATCTTTGAACAACCAGATGTTTACCTTAAATGAGCAAATATTAAACTTTCAAGTCAAGAATCTCAGTTAAGTCACACAAGTCATAACCTTTTAAGAACCTTGTAAGGATCTGCTAAATCCATTTTTATATTAGACTGAGCAAAGATAGTTGTAACATTGCAGTATAAAATAATGAAGCAAAATAGGGTATGTTTTGTTTGCTTACTTATAATAAAGCAATTAGATGTAGTAGTTAAAAAAAAACGCACAGTTGTAAATGTTTTCAGTCAGACATTGTGCTTCAACAATGTTCAGCTTTTGAAGTAGATTGCACAAGTTTGTAAAGCTTGTAGATTTCAGCTTTGTGGTGGCTATGAGATTGGAGTTTGCCTACAGCTAATCCCCCTGTTCTTATCCTTGTTACCTAGTAAGCATTACCATGCTACTCTGCTTTATACTACAGTGTTATTCCAATAAAAAAGAAGCCAAATAAATATCCAAGTCTTAAAAACCTCACCTTGTAATTCCCATCTTTTAAGGTGTCTTAAATGCCCCATCATTGATTGTGAAATAACATTTACATTGCTTGTGATCATTACTCGTCATAAAGAATCAGTACATGTTGTAAATATGATGGCTGTCTGAATGTACAAAGCCATTAACATCCGCTTGAACCTTGAGAGACATTAGACTGATTAAACTACCCTGTGAGATGCTGCACAATCTGCTGCTCCAACACCATTTTGTTTATCCTATATATCTCAGGAATGATATCCTATTGCATTGGATAATGAAGAACTTCATCCCTGCTGTTGTATAGTATACTACCTTTTCTGGTTTCATTATTAGTATGATATTCAATTTGAATAATTTATGCAAGGTACCCAGTTATTTTAAACAATGGGTACCAAGTTACTGATTCACTTATCACTACACACTAGCAATAAATTAACATGTGGAATCTAAAATAATGTTACAGCCACTCAGAAGCCTCCGATTGACTGTTAAGATGCAGGTTTTAATTAGCAATGCACTCATAATTGAGCCTTAGATGTCTTTCATATGTGCAGACTAAGAAGCAGAAGACTAACTTAGCTGTAATGACCCCTCCTGGGACTACTATACTCATAAGCAGGGGTGAGGCTGAAGGGCACTAAAAATAGGCTTCTTCATTCCATTCAAATCATATGACAATGTGACTTTTCAACTCTATCTATGAGGTTGCCAGAGTTGTCATGGTTTAAATCGAATAAAGTCTTGTTGAAAGCCAAGTTCAAAGTTGAGTAAATGTAGATTTAGAGAAATCACTGAATGAGTGCTGTACAAACACCATAAATACCTGAGGCAAAGAGGTTAACAGTGTACAGATTCAGGTGATCAATAAACAGGCAGACAATTATAAAACTATGTAACACAATTTTTGTTCCTGGGTAGTAAGTGTTATTTCCTAATTGCTTATGCCTCAAAAGTATAGAAAATGGCTATTATTCCCCACAAACTTTGCTTTTGTGACCAGAACAGGTAAATTTCAAAATATCATTATTTCCAATGAGAAAACAAGCGAATTTGTGTCTTTTCATTCACATAAAGTCAGAAAAACAATATATGAATCCAAATTAACATGTATTTATACTAAAGTAATACAAAAATGACTACAAAAGATTTAGAAGTAAATTTACAGTATAATCGTAAATCTCTAAAAACTACTCACTTCTAAATCTTTTGTAGTCATTTTTGTATTACTTTAATATAAATACATGTTAATTTGGATTCGTATGTTGTTTTTTTTTTACTTTATGTGAACGAAAAGACACAAATTCGCCCGTTTTCTCATTGGAAATAATAATATTTTGAAATTTACCTGTCCTGGTGACAAAAGCAAAGTTTCTGGGGAATAATAACCATTTTCTATACTTTTGAGGCATAAGCAATTAGGAAATAACACTTACTACCCAGGAACAAAAAAATATAAATAAATAAATAAGTTGTTACACTGTGTAATCCAGGTGCAATGTTGTTTAATGGTATTTTGTAATCCAAATGCCTGATGGTTAACAACAGTAAATAATAACAATGTCAATGGGAAGCAATACAGCGGCATGTATTGCTTAATTGTACTCCGCGGGTTGGCCCTGAAATATAACAGTTCCTTTTTAATTCACTCACACGTAAAACATACACAAACACAAACACCTGTCCACAATGCATGCTCTAGTGCTAGTGGTGAAAATACAGTTCTTTAGTGAAAACAAAGTGAAGTGTTTTCCAGGTTCATGGTGGCCTTTAGCAACAGCTCCTGGATAGTGTTTAGTCGTCTAAATAATAACACACAAGTATAATTCAGAGATGACAATAAACAAACAAAACACTCACGATTTTATATCACTGGTTCTCCTGGTTACGTAATTTAACCATTAACAAAGGAACCGATCACCTCACCACGTCCCCTTTATATACTGTCAACCATGACCCCTTGGTTATCAAGTGCACCCACTCCTCCAATCAACGGATGCCACACCGTTAACCATCTGGGTCAGTGATTTAGTGTACCGTAGCTCAGTCCCCTTTCTAGATGGCCAACTTCCACCTAACCCTGGGAATTAACTGTCAGGCCATCCAGTCCAGAGTACTCTGTTCCCTTTTCTCAGTGCCCTCACAGGTCAGGAAGGAGATCTAACACCAAGAATAATTTGATCTCTATCCTAACACCTTATTAACAAAAAACATCTGACATTTAAAATGACTTACTCTTTAATCTTAAAAACACAACAGGTATAGACAAAATTGTATTCTCTGTGATAACCCTAACTAAATTAAGTTAAATGATATTGCAGTTACTGTACACAACAGATAAAGAAATCATTAACTAAGGGCTGTTACGTTGATATGTGAGTCATTGGTAGAACTGCAAAACAGTAGTTTCATTTTTATATTTTGACATACCAGGGGTAATAAAAGGTAATGGTATATGGTATCTATAATACACCCTAACGTTATAATGGTAACTGAGTGTCATTTTTCAAAATGTTCAGTTCAGTATTAATAGACTTTCAGGATAAGAAATGACAGAATGTTAGCCAGTGATAAGTCAGGGCTAAAATTCATGCATCACTAGCCTTCAACTACAATTGAAAGTCAGTCAATCCATATCATGCAGCAATGCTGAAAACTACACTGTGACCAGAAAGGCAACCAGATTCTCTGATTTTAACTCAAACAACATCAACACACAGTCAAGCGAATTCATAGAAACCCTGTGTTGTATTGTACAGTATGTGTGCTGTTTATAAAAACAATAATTCACTCACTGAAATGTAGCAGAAACAAATGGTGGAAGAAGAAACATGAAGGCTAACACAATTATGTGTTTATATATATATATATATATATATATATATATATATATATATATATATATATATATATATATATATATATATATATATTAGTGTCATGTTGGATTTCACTTATTACCTTTTAATGTACTTGTTAGCTTAATCCTATTGGCTTTAATTCACTTTGTGGATGAGTTTGTATACCTGCCAGCTGACTTATATAAACTGTGTGTGTGCTTTTCTTATGGTTAAAAGTAGGCTGCATTAATTTTCAGCTAATGCCTTCAGTAGCATTACATTTAAAAAAAAAAAAACTATGTATTAGAAAATATGCAAGTTATAATACATGACATGGTGTTCAAATATGGTCAAATATCTGCATGTCTAGTGGTGTTGTAAAACATCCTAGTCCTACAGATGTTGTGTGTTACTGAACCTATAAAATGGCATCCTCAGCCAACCCTACCCCTCCCAAACTAAATTAGTGGTCAAGTGAATCAGCAAAAGGTTCCAAATGTTTCAAGCTGTGCTGGTAAGGTGACATGTCTGCACAGGTTGGAAAATTGTTAGTCAATTAGATTGCTTCCTCTATTCTTACCATTTTAAAAAATAAATATACTTAAACAGATACACTGCCAGGGCACTTTATTACGACTAGGGGTAGATTGGGTGTGGCATTACCCTGGTCTGAGGCATGTTCTCCTGATAAAACCTGGGTCCCTTGATTACTCTACACAGCCACATCTCTCTACACCAACTACATGAAATAATAATGAGTGCATAGATTAACATCCATCAAGGCACCAGCATCCAATATTGTGTCAAGGCTGTGATCAGGGCAAACAATGTCCCTTCCTGATATTGGGTATGGGTCCTGGGTAGTAGCCCGGTACAGTAGCCGAATTACTTACGACTTCCTGTTGCAACACTATCCATTTGTCTGGTCCCAACATATAATGTTATGGTTGGCAACAGAAATAGCCTTCAACCTCACCTGGTAATTTGGATGGCACCACTCCAGCATTGGCCTGTGACTGGTAGATTACAAAGAAGTGAGGTAGTGTCCTTGTGTGGCGACTTAATTCTACAGAAATAAGCGTGGGCTCAATGTAAGGTCTTATTTTAATTTCAAATGTATACAAGCAAGCAGGCCTGTCTTTACAAGATTTGTTTCAATAATTTATAAAGAAAAAAATTGTTGTCACATCAAGCGAGATTTCTGTTCACAAAGTTATTCTAATCAGTGCCTTATGTTTCCATATTGTTGTTGCTGGTTTAGATTCAAGTGATAATTAGATTAAATGTGACTAAATGTGAATGATGATGATTCTTTTTTATTTCGGTGTGGAAAAAATATCTGAAACTACACAAGGTGATATAATTATTTATACATATCTACAGCCCCACATACTAATACTCTGACTTTGAATATTGAATCACAGTTTTAGTGAGTATTACACCCCAGATAGCTTATTTGAACATAGTGCGTGTGAAAGTCAAGAGCGAAATAGCTCTGCCTAAAATTCGACTTCCCGTGGTGATCTGTCTTGAAAGAGTGCCACCTGCTTTTCATTCCAGACCCTCTCTCTTTAAAGACACCATGGTTTTGTGGTTTGCTACAATCTGTTCCCACACATGCTTTGCCATACTTACTGTATGCGCTTGTCTGTGTGTCACCATGCTTTCACTCTGAGTCAGTGTTGTGTTTTAGTGTGTAATAGTAAAAAAGGGCTTGTCAACCAGGGAGTGCAGTCCAGCCTTAGGTGCATACAACCCTGCGTCTCAGGAATGAAATGTGACTCCCTCTCAGTGGACATTAAACATTAAAAACTGGTACTTATCTACAGGTACTACACTGTGCGGTTCTGTTCCCTGGGAAACTCCATAGGCTATATTTACAATGACTGTTGGCACCCAGAATGGAACCTTCGTTTTCTTTAATGTCATTGATTTTAGACTTTAGAAATGTGCATTCTAAGTGTAGAATGCCTGAGTGTGTAAGCTAGAGCCAGTTTGTTGAGATTAACACTGTTCCATGGGTTAAAATGTGTCAAATTCAAGGGAAAAAAAAAAAAAAAAAAGAAAAGATCACCAGTAGAACACTCCAGTTACATCTGCTGTAAACCAGAACGGCCACAATTACATAAGTCAAATTGCTGTCAAATCCACAGCTCACTGCACAGCAGCGACCCCTGTGGCCGATAGGGGGTCTGCAGTGGAGCCTCCAGATCTGTGTTGTCCTCCGGCACTATAGGTCTGGTGGTCTCGCTGTGGATCCACAGTGTGTAAAATGATGGATTGGCAGGAGCAAGTTTCGGAGGACGTGTGCTCCAGCCTCCGTTACCCAAGTCGGCGGGGGGATTGCGAGCGATGAGCCAAGGATACAGACAAGAATTGGCCATACCAAATTGGGGAGAAAAACAAGGTTAAAAAATTGGCAAAGACTAAATTTATTTAAAAAAAAAAAAGTCGCTGTAAACACCCTTTTTAATGTAATGTGCATTTAATAATTGGTACATTTTTCTATTGCATGATATCCCAGATATTAGCATAACCCCTTTAATTACCATAACATGACACCCTGTGACACTTAGAAGTTTGTTGCAAACACTTGTCAAAATAAAAAAGGACTTTTTTTTTTTTTTTTTTTTTTGGAGGAATAATAACTCTACAATCAGTGTGTGTTACTTCATTTTCATTGTAAATGTTGCTATAGTGACCAACCTGTTTGAACTTGATTAACAAACTAAATGATTAGGCCCGATCTGTATAACACTACTCCATTTGCTCTATCGTATCTTTGGATTTTGACAGCCCAACAACAGAACCTAATGCATCTACTAATGTGTAACCTACATGGTTCCCCTTTCTTATGTCTGTATCCCAGATTTAAGGTGCAGTGTTAAGAAAGGCGGAGAGATTCATCAAAGGAGGAGAAGCCTTTCACACTCTATTGCACATGAGTGATCTTGAAAGAAATGAATCAGCCAGTGGGAGGCTGCAGCTCAGGCCTTTGGATTTGGGTCTATGGAGAATGGGTTATGTGCAGGGGCTAGTGAGTCTCACCACACAGAGCTGTTGAAGCATTCACTCTTTATCCCACAACTTGGAAAAGGGTAACGGCATTTAATTAGGATATCATTGTGACAAATTGGTTGTGATGAGGCAGCTCAAGTATTCCATGAGGGTGACACTAACCATTGCGAAGTTTAGGGGCAGTGATGTGTATGTGGATTCACAAGTAAAGATCATCTACCAAGCATGTATTCTTCACTTAGGACTCCTACCTCTCTTTGTCTTTTGTATTGGTTTACTTTAACTCACTGTATCAAAGACTTTTCCAAATCACTCTGCTTCCTTTCTTTTAACTTAGAGAAAAGTGATACTTAATGCTACAACCAGGATTGTATGTGGTCCAGGACACCGACATACTTAAGAGGACAGTTTTTTTTTAAATAAAATAAAATATTTTTGCACTTCTGTGCTAGCCCAATAGTATATTAGCTATTAGATATACCACACTGTCAGATAGCAAGCCCTCTGGCTGAATTGAAGTCCCAGAGTTGAAGACAATTGTTTTAATATACAAGGACAGCTCCAGTTTACCAACAAAGCTCATATTGTAAAGTACCTTTCTGAGACCATCATTATAAAATTATGTATAACAAATATGCAAAATAGTTTAAAATGAGGATGCTCACGACACACAGAGCCATACATATTAAGGTATTTACTCCAAAGTATAATATGCATAGTTTTTTGTAATTGGAAAAAAAAAATGAAATAGTTAATAAAACACAACTAATAACTTGAAGGTAATTTTAACACCCTGAAGTGTGTCTTGTTTATATATATATATATATATATATATATATATATATATATATATATATATATATATATATATATATATATATAAAAAACTCTTATACAGCTCTTATACATACAGTACTGTGCAAAACTTGTAGGCAGGTGTGAGAAAATGCTATAAAGTAAGAATGCTTTAAAAAAAAGACATGTTAATAGATTATATTTATCAATTAACTAAATGCAAAGTGAGTGAACAGAAGAAAAATCTAAATCAAATCCATATTTGGTGTGACCACCCTTTGCCTTCAAAACAGCATCAATTTTTCTAGGTACACTTGCACAAAGTCAGGGATTTTGTAGGCATATAGTCAGGTGTATGATTAAACAAATATACCAAACAGGTGCTAATGATCAACAATTCAATATGTAGGTTTAAACACTATCATTAACTGAAACAGAAACAGCTGTGTAGGAGGAATAAAACTGGGTGAGGAACAGCCAAACTCAGCTAACAAGGTGAGGTTGCTGAATACAGTTTACTGTCAAAAGTCATACACCATGGCAAGACTGAGCACAACAACAAGACACAAGGTAGTTATACTGCATCAGCAAGGTCTCTCCCAGGCAGAAATTTCAAGGCAGACTGGGGTTTTCAGATGTGCTGTCCAAGCTCTTTTGAAGAAGCACAAAGAAACAGGCAACGTTGAGAACCGTAGATGCAGTGGTCAACCAAGGAAACTTACTGCAGCAGATGAAAGACACATCATGCGTACTTCCCTTCGCAATCGAAAGATGTCCAGCAGTGCCATCAGCTCAGAATTGGCAGAAAACAGTGGGACCCTGGTACGCCCATCTACTGTCCAAAGAAGTCTGGTCAGAAGTGGCCTTCATGGAAGACTTGCGGCCAAAAAGCCATACCTCCGACGTGGAAACAAGGCCAAGCGACTCAACTATGCATGAAAACACAGGAACTGGGGTGCAGAAAAATGGCAGCAGGTGCTCTGGACTGATGAGTCAAAATTTGAAATATTTGGCTGTAGCAGAAGGCAGTTTGTTCGCCGAAGAGCTGGAGAGAGGTACATGAATGCAGGCAACAGTGAAGCATGGTGGAGGTTTCTTGCAAGTTTGGGGCTGGATTTCTGCAAATGGAGTTGGGATTTGTTCAGAATGAATGGTCTCCTCAATGCTCAGAAGTACATGCAGATACTTATCCATCATGCAATACCATCAGGGAGGCATCTGATTGGCCCCAAATTTATTCTGCAGCATGACAACGACCCCTAACATACAGTGAAAGTCATTAAGAACTATATTTAGCGTAAAGAAGAACAAGGAGTCCTGGAAGTGATGGTATGGCCCCCACAGAGCCCTGATCTCAACATCATCGTGTCTGTCTGGGATTACATGAAGAAAGAGAAGCAACTGAGGCTGCCTAAATCCACAGAAGAACTGTGGTTAGTTCTCCAAGATGTTTGGGCCAACCTACCTGCCAAGGCAAAGGGTGGTCACACCAAATATTGATTTGATGTAGATTTTTCTTCTGTTCACTCACTTTGAATTTTGTTAATTGATAAATATAAACTATTAACATGTCTATTTTTGAAAGCATTCTTACTTTACAACAATTTTTCACACCTGCCTAAAACTTTTGCACAGTACTGTGTGTGTGTGTCGATACATAATGTATATATATATATATATATAGTAATATATAGATATATATTATATATATATTATAATTATAAACCTTTTGATGGCACGTACTTAGAATATTTTCCACATTTTTGGACTTTTGACGACATAACAGAATGTCATTATACTTTACATTTATAAGATTAAATGAGATTGCATTAGGGCTGGAGCAAACCCATACCAGTGTCGATACCAGACAATTCATTTGTGAAAATAATTTAGAAAACTAGACCTTATATTTAATACAATTTCTCCATTTAGTTTTGTAAAGGAAGACAGGTAATTCTATATCAATAACAATCAATAATACAATATTTATTTCAAATACCAGATATTTAAACGAGTCCCTCCCACCAGTAGTAAATATTGTTTTGAAATGCATGACCCTTTTTAGCTATTAGTTAGAAACATATTATTTTAACTGGAAGCAGTTGTTTCTATCAGAATGCTTTTCTTGTTTTGGCTTTGTGATGACCCAAGGACACCTGGCTAGCCAGAAAGACAAAGTGCATCTTCATTTTAACACTTCACAAAATAACAAATGATCGTAAAGTCTTGCAGCTTTTGTAGAAAGTCACCATTTTTGCTGTCCAGTAGAACTTGAAACTATTTTTGAGCGGACCTGTCTGCAGAAAACATTTACAAAATGTATTTTATATCCCTGTGTGAAGCAGACTCACTTATCTTATAAAACAATTGCTGGCTGTAGAGTGCGGTTATTTCAACTCTCAAGCTCCAGTCCTTGTGTTATTTTTATTTCTGGTTTGTTGCATTGCGTGTGGTGGAAAAGAATACACGTTTTTTTTAAATAATAATAATAATAATAATAATAATAATAATAATAATAATAATAATAATAATAATAATAATAATAATAATATCCTGCAGCTTCATATTTTTCATATTTCTTGGTCCAGAATGTGCACTAACACTCAGGGCGCACCAGTATATATGCCGTGCCCCTTAATGATGATCGCTACATCACACTGTTCTCATTTATCTCAGCCTTCTACACTGTACCCAGCTAACTTTAATGAGCACTTAAACCCTCAGTTCTCAGCTTTCCAGCACCGTTCCCTTGCACCCCCATGATATGAGCTCTAAAACAGGCTGTTCTCGACTCTCCAGCATTGTTCAAAAATGAGATCACTAGGGGCTGGCTAGACTTAGGTCTTATGTGTAGAATAATCCGACAGAAAACAAGTGTTTGTGCTATAGGGGACCAATTAACTACTCGATCCCATTATTCCTGTTGTATAGAGGGAGAGGAACAGTTATGTAGTGAAAGACCATTGAAAACCATATTGTACAAGGCTCTGGGACCACAACCCCAGCCAGTGTATAAATAGGGTATTGCAGACAAGGTTTTGATTTGTAAAGCAATTTACATTACAGGCCTTGAATGTATTCAGGACATTTTTTTTTTTTTTTTAAACAAAGTACATTAACGCTTATCTATTATAAAATACAAAATGTCCATAATTGGTAAATATTGTATACTAGGTGAGCATTTCCTGTGGTGTCAAAGAATGGTCTCCAACTACCCCATTTGCTTTAGTGGCTTAGACAATTTGTTGTTTTGACAGATTAAGGACTTGGCTGCAGCAGTTTCCTGCACTATGCAACACACAGAATCCACAGTTAATGCAGCAAAGTATCCCACTCCTTTGGGAAATAGTGGGAGATTCAAACACCACAGTCACAGACTCTGATTGTTGTTAAATCCCCCAAGTAATACAGTCCATACTCCCCTCCCATACCAATGATTTCTGCATTTACTGCTGCAGTAAATTAGAGGAAGACACCAGCAAAGCCAGTGACACATTTCAGAGCATGTACTGAGTTTTTAATATTATGGCATGTCAAATGTTATGGTTTGTAAAACAACACAACTAATAAAATGCACACTAAAACAGGGATATAAAAATAAATATTGTGGCCAGTAGAGCTTTCGTCTGTAATGAAAGTGAAAAAAACAACAACTTTAGAGTAAACTCTAAAGTATATCACTCCATTGGTATATGTCAGGTATGTGATGAATTATAGAAATAAAATACATCTGATAAATTACTTGACATCACAATTGGTGTGGTGCAGTGACAAGGTTGTGGGCTTTAACTGCTGCTGGGGTAAAAGAAAGAGAAAATGTATTTAAAATACAGTCATTTAATAGATATTATTTTAACGTATTTATGATATTGAAACACCACAAACAGTAGCAGGTGTTTAAAATGTAATGCAAACCAATTAGAACAAGCTAGAATTAGGTTTCTTAATTTTAAAAAGCATATTTTTGTCAGAATATCATATTCAAGAAATACTAATGTAGTAATGTCAAGCAAATTTGAACAGGATGAAGTGAAATTCCTATACAAGACATTGCTGAGTTTTTCCAGCTTAATATCTTCAAATTGTCAGCATGTCTGATTTTTCAGCCATTAACGTCATCTTTATGGTGCTTTGGTTCAACATGAATCTATATAATTGCCTGGTCATGTCCCCGTTTCCAAATGTGCCATGCATTTACATGTGCCGCTTAATGAAAAAACAAAAATTAATGTAAATACAAAAAACAATGTGGTGTTAAAAAATACTGGGGGAAAGAGGTGACCTTTGAGTCTGATGGGGTTTGAGCAATTTGATCAGATCACCGTTTTGTTAGACCTGACAGGCAATGTTCATCTTTTGTGGAATGTTGTGCCCGTTGGTTATTGTTTTCCCTGTGCAAAAGAGCACAGTCTGGTTTTTAAAATTGGTCTTGGCATGGCTCAAGGTAAGAGGAAGCATTGTGTTTTTTTTTTTTTTTTTTTTTTTTTTTTTTTATTATTATTTTATTATTATTTATTTATTTTTTATTTTATAAGATAATCTATCTATTTACAGGGGGTAGACCATAGTATTAGACACCTGCATTACCCAGCAGACAGTTTTTGTAACTGGTCTGACCCTCATATAATTTTATTATGCAAATTAAATCCCTGACATTCATTATTATTAAGCTCTATCTCCCTGTTGCAAGTCCTTTTAGCAATGGGCTACACAGCTGGCATTAACAGGTGCCACAGTATAATATAAGACGGCATAAATTGCTGATATTTCATGAAAAAACATTTCAAAAGTGATTTCTCAAGGGCCATTCAGGATGCTTCTCTGCTGATTACCAACTTCTCTGATGGAATTAACGGTGGTAATCACTGACAAAGTCAGATAGCCATCCAGAACAATTTAAACCCCAGCACAGATTGGTCTTATCAAATTACTGATGTCCTGGCTTTCCTGATGGCCTAGCACCTTATTGATAATGTTATGGTTTGTGCTTTTAGAGACCTCGTTCTAAGTGTGGACCATTATGAACTGATCCTGTCCTTTTGTCTGTCTTTCCATTTGTCTCCATGTCCATGGTGAACATGCCTTGAATTGTTTTGAACTCCTAACATCCAACTGTGCATACTTTTTTAGACCGCAGTTTTATTAGTCTTTGTACAGTACACATATCACAATGTATTCTCCTCCATTACCATTTCCAGCTAATTCTTATGTGCCAGAATAATAGGGCAACAATGAGAAAAGCATTCAAATTATAGAAGCATGAAGTCAAAACAGACTTGATTGTTACTGATAGAAAAGGAGACAACTCACTAGTTACCTTTCAACATGTTGTCTTGTTCTTCAGTCCAGAAGAGTTGAGCCATAACTTGTTAGCGCTGATGTTACAATTGCTCTTGTATAATGTCATGAGGTACTGCATGAGGAACTTATTGATTGAGGCAAACAGAAAAGAAAGATTAAAGTTTTACAAAGCTGCACTTTCTTTTTTTATGAGGCACTGTAATACAAGAATGAGCATGGGGAGAAATGTGTGCATTAAAATTGCTTTGAGTTACATGCATTAGCCATGGAATTACATGGCAATGATCACAAGACACCACACAAAACCAGGAGCATCTTCTTTATTCTTTATTTCCACTTGGTGTAATTGGACAGAATAGTGAAAAGTCATTCCCAATCACATTTCTTTTTCAGTTCGTCTGTGTGCTGAAAGGAGAGAGGCAGGATTTTCAAGTTGAAACGCGACAGTGCATCTGACTGATTTACTTCAACAATTAGGGTGGAAAGGAGCTATCTGTCTTGAGGAGTGACAGGAGAGAAACTGCCTTTTAAAAATGAGTCAGCGTCTATTCTTTTCAAATGTGTGTTGACTTATTACATCTATAATATAATACAAATACATGGTTCAAAATGAAAATCATGTAATGAAGTGTTTTATTCTTTAACAAAAGAAAGATTAGTAAAATGCTAATTTACTCCAGGAAGCAGCTGGGTAAATAGATTTACAGAATAGATCCTAATTTGCATAGCCATTTTACTTCCAAATCTCACTACCTGCTTTTGATTCCAATGTAGAGAGTTTGTGTATAAACTGGTTGCAAGAAATGGGATGAACCCAGTTCCTGCTTTCCCACCCAGAGCACTGGAAAAGAGGCCATATTTCCCAATGAGTTTCAGCCCCTTACCATGTAACAAACTCACTGCTATGGTCCGCGAATCATCACATTAGACATGGCCATTAACTGCATTCAGACAACATACAAGCCCAGATAAATCACCTTTATTGCTTTTTGAACAATGTTAATGCATGTAAAACAAAGACCATTACAAGTATACATGGTTTCAGTCGAGCTCCACCTATTTAGCATTTTGTATCCCTCTTTATTAATAGCAATTATAATAATCAAACTGCTTCAGAAATTAGTTCATTATCTTCTTTTCTGTACCAGTAATGACCCTATTATGTAAACAGTCAATAAAAGCAAAGTGTTTATGTACAGTAATGTTAATCCATTTGCAACAAATAGCGAGTCAATTTTATCATTGTAATGAAGATTTAAATATCTCTAAATCCCATCTGTGTTTGCAGATTTTATTTAAAAAATTGACTTATTGAACCAATGTGCGTTTGTTTTGTTGCATGTGTGTTTTTGTGTGTCTTACAGCCCCTAAGGGAAAGATCTTTCATAGAAATATAGTTGTGAGTGTGGGTTGTTGAAGGTCTTGCACCAAGCCCTTAAACAGCATGACAATCTGCATAGAAGATCTTTATTTCTTTGATCAATATTACTTAATAGAGAAATTACTATTTGCCCAATTGAAATGACTTATCTGCCATAGCGAACTACATGTATACCCATGTGTTGGTTTTTCATTGGATATATGATGCTGTATAAAAATATCATTAAGTGATATTTTAACACTGGAAAATCAGCATGGTTTTTCTGCAGTGGGGTACTTCAATATTTAGCTTTCAATAAGTCAAGTAGCTTTTTTATTTTTATTTTTCTATTTTCTATAGAGATTAAACTGTCCGATTTGTGGTTGACTGCTAAGAGGGCAATTTACTGCTTGTCGTTTGCTTTTCCAATTCATCTGTTCAAAACCTTTTCAGCGGGATTGGCAATCAAGGACTTTCTAATTCATGGAGGAGAGCGTTTTATATTCCCTTGGTTGATAACAGTCTAAATCCAATGATTTTAACACACCCCAACAAAACTGCTCACTGTTGGAGAAGACAATCACTATCAAATTTCAAGATATGTTGCGAATTTCTGCTTTAGACAATAGTCTGTAAATACAATTATTTTGGAAAACATACTAGCTCCTACATTTTAGTAATCCTGTTTATGCTTGCATAGGGTAGTACAGTTAAAATTGTTTATATTTCATTACCATGACTTATCTGAAATGACCTGGGCATCAGTACACAAACATTAGAGTGTTCATGAACTATCATCAAATGCAGATGGTATTGTACCAAACTAGGTGGACTCTGTAAATACAGCCCAGACAAATCAATTTGGACCTTCTCTGTAACTTGATTGGGGTGGATGCACGGGATGAGTGAGATTGCCCAGTCTCTGTTTTTTTTTTATCCCTGCCACAGCACTATCATTTGTCATCCTTGTCATCCTATAAATGTATGTTGCATCATTTTTACGCAAACTGACTAAAAAACAATCTCAGTCTAAGCATTTCAGACCGTGAGATGAGTAGCATGACGTATTAACATGATTTTAGAAAAAAAAAGAACAAATGAATGGAGTTTGGTTTCACTGGAGCCAGATCATGAGGTTCGGCTGTATAAAATGGATCCGGCTCGGATTCCACTCACCCATCACTGTCATCTAACAGCAGTGCTGTGTGCACCGTAGAAAGGCAAATTAACCAATGAAAATAAACTACGTCAACGTCATTCAGCTGCTGTATTTCAAACTGCTATTTTGAAGTGCATACTAATACTAAAGAAAAAAAAATGAAGACCGGACACTTAAAATTCATAGTAGCTTCTTTTTAACAGCCCCAGAACAAAGACTACAACTATTACCTGTCGAGTTACCCACTGAGTCACCAGTTGAGCTGAAAAAGGCCAAGATTAACAACAATAAACTTCTGCAGATTAGGCTGTTAAATTACTATTATTATGTTCGATTTACTGTTGTTACACTCTGTGTAGCTATCAATGAGGTTATGTGCAACAGTGCAAGTACTTGTCATGAATGTGTTTTAACATTATTTTAGTTGCTGTAAGCGTAAGTAGTTTTTGTTATGGCCTTTTGATGCCGTATTTTAAAAATAATAACTGCATTTATCTTGCATGATGGCAGATTTGGCAACTGTGTGATTTCTAAAGATTTATTAGCAGTTGAATCGGGATAAGCAACATAGTGATTCTCTTAACTGTTTAAATTGTGTACTACAGATGTATCAAGGCTTGCCATGATGTTTTGTTGTTTGTCTATTTTATCCCCTCCACTGGAAATTTGACAAATCACACCCTGGAAATGAATGTTAAGAAATATAAAATATTGCACATTTGGGCATAAAGATTGAGTTGTAAGTACGAAATCAATACACTATAATGTCCTAGTTATAGATCACCTGGAATACTGTGTCCAGTTTTGGTCACCTTCCTACAAAGTAGACATTACAGTAGAACATGCCATATCTGATTTTATTGGTTCCAGGGGTCCATTGGTTAAGTAGAAATGTAATATCTCAGAGGGAATCGTTCTACTACATCATACTTGATTTATAAACTTCAGGGTATTATAAATGAACACATTCAGGTACAGCAGAGTGTCTAAAACACCAAAGTACAATACTGCATATATACTATGCAACTTAAACAGGTAATAATCACTGCAACCAATGCCTCCAGGTCCACAGCAATACACCAGTCATCTTTTCTAGTGCCTGTTTTGTAAATGCAACTAAATCGATTGTGTCCTACTAAGAGATGAATTTACTATTTAGACACATAATAATTTGTGCATTGATCAGTTGTACCGGTCAGCTGGTACCAGCATGTGTAAATTACACATCGGATATGACAGGATCTATTGTATTGCACTTGTGAATGTAGATGAGGACAACTAGGCTGACCCCAAGACTCCGTGGTGTGAACTATGATATGGGCAATGGTAGCACAAAGGCAGCTAAAGAACAAAGGCATGAACCATAGGTTGAAATGGACAACAGTAGTTTCACATTTTGACATAGCAGTGGTATCACAATGGAGTAAACACAATGATTACACGGTAGTACCATCATACCAGTGTGCTACCGCATCAGGAAAACTGTATAGTTACAAATTCATTGTATTTCCATTGTTGGCAATGATGTGTTCTGTGTTTCTGGGTTTGTCAGGTTATAATCATTTTTCTATCCATATCCTGTTTTTTGTTTAGCAATGCACTTAAACTGTATATGAACCCTTCTTTTTTTGTTAATTCTTCATTTATAAATCAAGATATCTAGATGGGAAGGTGGTAGGATTAATAATATATTATGTCAGCACGATTTTGTGTGGGCTTGTGCAAGAGGAAAGATTTTAAATTAGACATTAAGTACATTTTATTTGACACAGCTATGGTGTTTTCCCAATGTTCAGAGAGCAAATTAGCTGTTTAATAGATACATTCAGATGAGAGTTTGTCTGCTTTCTGTGAAAACTAATGGTCATTCAATTATGAGATCATAACCACCTATTCATCAGATCTAAATGACCCTCCACTGCAGAGGGCTTAACTAAATCTCAAAGAATGTGAGTTGTTGCTCCCTTATCCTCACAATGTTTTTTTACAGGAAGGCGCTATAAGGCTTCTTCACCTTGCTGACCTGTTCCTCTTCCACACACAGGAAAAGTGCAGGTCATTCCAGGTAGAGTTTGGTTCAAGTGGCCAGCGGCAGCACAGAACTGAACTTCACATCATAGACCAAATTCGCCCAGAGCTATCTTCTGCCCTGTACAATGTATCTATCTAATGGCTTTATATTTTGCACATACAAAAAAAAAAAAATGTATTGAATGTGTTACAGTATATTTTATTATTATTACATTATTGATGCAGTGGCCTAAAATGATGTTGAGTTTTATACTAAAATCTAATTCATTGGTGTCTGTTGTTAACTATAGTCTGCCATAGTTTAATCTTCTGTGCTGTATGTTTTTACTGTATACTATAAAGTGCTTTATTAAATCCTTAGATTGAAACTCACAACCCTACTGTCTTATGCAGTGTCTTGTGACCAAAATATTCTGCACTACTGTCCAATAGTCAAATAACTATTTCCCTCTGACATCACTCAGCAGTCAATTGGTGCCAAATCATTAATTCATCTGACAAAAGTTTAATAAAACAGATATTGACTGGGGTTTTCACATTACAGTTATAGCTATAATTATATTGCCCATTGGGTTAGAACATATTTTGAGCACTAAAACATGCTGATATATATACATATTTTTTTAAATAATATTTTATTACAACATAATAGGAAACTCCTACAAAGCCTACTACCATTTCAAAAGGGTTCATATAGTAAACTATTTAAATATGTAAGAAAAAGCATAAAACCTTATGGGAAACTACACCTTGAGGTGACATACAATTTATGTGAGGAAATGTGCTTTTCTATATTGCCTACAATTTAGAAACACCTGGCAGTTATCTTATATGCTAATGCTAACACAAATTTTCAGCACAGCATTTTTTTATTATTCTTAGCGACATATCTGTTAACAGCTCAGGGAAGCACTATGGTAGTATTCCAAGAAGGTAGGTACATGTATTTTAATGGGATTCTGTGATATTTACTAATCACTTTGATACAACCAAACAGCCCTGCTAAAGCTTACTTAAGGCCAAAGTGATTTGGCTGTCAGTATTGCGTGTAAAAGAGTACACTGTTCTTAACCAAAGAAGCCAGGCTGCAGGTAAATTTAAATTTATCTAAAGCAAATATTCCAACTGACAGATAGAATTGTGCCTAAAATTAAAATTTGAATTCTTGATAGCAGCTTCCATACATATATTTCTTGCCTGTCGGTCTAGATATTTGTTCTATTTATTTATTTTTTTTGTTTCAATTGGTATTTATTTTCTTCTTTTTAGATATTATTGACCTGCTTTTTAAAACTTTATTACTGAATATTTGTTCTTAAACTAATTCTGGAAAACAACAAGTGAATATATAGAAATAGGTTACAAATAAGTTTAATGTTTGGGGTAACATTTTTTATTTTTAATGTTAGGATTAGGTTTAGGTGTAGATGCTTTAAGCAGGGTCATCCCTGTTTAATTTGCCACTGGTTGAAGCAATAATGTACCTATTATAAAAATAATCAGTGTCAGATCATTATTTGACAGTGTGTGGAAGTCAAATGCATAACAGCCTTAGGGCATCATAAACTAAATGGTGGTAAATTACCTAATACTTCACTAATATAATAATATTCACAAATAAGGCAAGCTAAATTAGTCATTTGCCAGTCATCATAGCATGCAAAATGCTGTTGGCATCACACACACTTTATTTTAGTAAATGGGCACTCCTAAGGACAGGTAGTCCAGCTCTCACTTTGTCAGAATGACAGCGACCAAGGAGGCACCAGTTGGCACCAGTTACATCTTCAGAGGGTCTCGTAGGATGAGACCGCCCGGTGTTACGCAGGTTTCTGTATCTCCATAGAATTCTGTGTCCCTTTAGATTTGACGCCTGCATAGATCAAGATCGCTATGCATGTAATACAATTAAAATGTGTTTTAAAAGAAAAATACAGTTTTATGAGGTTACTTTTAATCAAGGGTTTCGTCTGTTGAGCAACGCAGGAGGCTGAGTGTGCTGTAGAAAATCAGCGGTGTTAAATGTGCAGTGTTAAATGTGCTGCTTTGGTCTTGTTTTCAATATTTGTTGCAAATATTGAAAACAATATTTTGAAAGTACTCAGGTACAGAAACGTTGGCTAAATATAAATGTGTTTCTTTTAAGGGATTGCAAGTGTGCGGTTTATTTATTTATTTTTCTTTTAAGAAACTTGAACTTTCCAGCTGCTTATCCGGCTATTTTGACATGTTGCACAGGCTAGTCACAATTTGTGCAGTACTCACTGTTGTCTTTTTCATGACAAAAATGCTAATGTTTTCAGGGCAAAAATGATTCAGTGTAATTCATGTGTTAAAAGAACACAACTGCCTCTTGGCCATTTCGGCAGTACAAGGTCATAATGGAAAAAATACAGTACATCATGGGAGAAAGCAACATGTTTGGAATTGGAATAAAGGAAATGATTATGTAATACCAAAGATGACTGCACGTGAAATGTAAGTTGTATTTTCAGAATCGTATCATTATGTACAGTATAACAACACCGTATGTTAAAATATTGCCCTCTAATCCACAAAACTAACGAAATACATCCTATGTAGCTCCTATTTTACATTTTATTTGTAGTATTCTGAGGAACACGGGCACTCGTTTATCCTGGAAACATTTTTATACAGTACCTGAAAACAGATATATGCATTTATCATGTTTCCCACACAGCACAACATGTGGTCTGCTATATTTATATTGTGATTTAGACAGGCACCTCCTGGTTTCAATAAGCGGTAAACTTAAAACATGCTGAGATACTTAGGAAAGTTAGCACCTTTAAGTAAATATGGCTTTTATATCAAGTCCCCTCGCTCCATACCATTATTAATTGTATGTAAATGACTCAAACCCTGTATATTTTTCCACACGATTAATTTAACGTGCGGTCATTTGCAGCTGGTTAGTGAATGTAGCAGGTGTACAATGCATGCACTAACAGGCTTACAATGTGGTAAACTGGTTACCACTGTTTAGTGCATGAGGCCCTTAGAATTTATAATTGAGTGTTTAAAGTCACGGAAGTAACAGGATATTTTGTTCAACTTCCTAAAACCACTTACCATACAGCGGTATGAATTCTATTACACAATGATTTTGGTGAGCAATGTTGGTACAAAACTCAAGAAAGGTTTTTAAATAGCTAGTAAATATATATTTTACAAATTGTACCCTTCATATTAAACAAGCATGTGAAAAGATGAAATAACCCAATATTTTACTGCTGGAGCAAACAAGTTAAACCATGGTGAGAGACATGGTTAATTAAACAGGAACCTCAGTAAATATGTTCTATTAGCATGGAAAACACATGTTACATACCAAATTGCCATGCCATAAGGGTAAACTTGTATACAATTAGTTATCGTTTTGATGCAGAATCATACTTGAACTCTGAGTTATATGAAATGCATGGACAAATTATTAAAAAAAAAAAAAAAAAAAATCTGCTGTTGGCCATATGTCAAGCTTTTTTACTGCCTGCTTCAATTCCCTTGCCACAATCAACTACAAGCTGCAATAAACAGCTCTAAATGGTGGGCAGTATTATGAGTGGCAGGGTTATTTCCCAGTGCAAAACCTGTTAACATTACTGTAATTGCCTTGTTTCCTTTTGTTCTTGTGCTCGTTGGTCCTTCTTTTAGACTTTCATTAATCTCAAAAGTACAGTATGCACATTTCTTATCTAATTCTGCCCTGACCAGCGACAAGGCAACAGACCTAACAATGTAATGTCGAGCCCTATTCTGAAAGCTTTGACATTACATTTTAGATGGATTATAAAGTTATGTACACCTAAAACTACTGACTAAGACAGATTGCATGCAAATCAACTCCAGTCTAAATAACATGAATGTGGTATAAAGCTGCGTTTAGTCCATCAAAATGGACTTTCGAAATACCCTTTTTAAAAACGTATGGGTAAAGCATTGGGTGAAAACAGTACGGATTTCACATCTTTGTTTGCCTCAAGAGATGAGAACGTATATTACATTGTTAATGCTAGTTTTTGGTTTGGCGAGAGATATCTGCTGTGTAATGAACCAACCCAAAACCTATATAAATCCATAGTCCTTTCAGATGTATGTTTTGAAGTTTAAAAATCTTTCTCTTGTTCATACTTTGCTTATCCATGTGTTTACAATTTACTTGGTATCGCAAAATACACTTTTTAAAGAATCATTCTGATGTTCATACTGTTATGACATATATCCGTTGATGGTAGAGAAGTATTTAGGCAGCAGGCCAAGACCGTTGTTATTATGATGATATTGTCTCTGTCTTTGATGGTTAATGCCTGAAAACCTATCTGACAATGATTTCAGGTAGACAACAAATAGAATGTTATGTTTTAGCTTTAGGTGACTAAGAGGTTATGGAATATTTCCAAACAAGCCTTTTTAGGACAAAACTGGGAAATAAGGTAGATGTAATTTGATATTCTAGAGATTCAAGTAAGACCAATGAAAAATACTTATTAAAAGCTTTGCCTAGATAGATGTCTGTTACATTACCTTGTAAATATCACAGTGTACATTTCATGCTGTTGATTATATTAATAAAAATACATTCATAAATAAATCACAAATAAAGTAGAAGAATATCTGCTGTGGAGTGTCTTATTAATTCTATTATAAGGACTGAGCTGCTCCTTTAAGGAGTCTCTGTTTATTGTCATTGTATTGTATTATTACTGAACACTTTCCAGTTTAAAATCAACCATTTTTTATTTGTACTTTTGTGATATATTTCAACAATCATTAAAGGTTCTGTAATAAAGTCAAAAGTCATCTTTGTTTACTCACGGAACAATTATAAAACAAGCAGTGACAATGAGAGCTTTCCTCAAGCATGCCTTATTTCTGCCTATTAGAGACCTCCCTTGAGCAGGAGAGGGACGTCTGCAAATGTGCCCAATCGTTATTGATTTTATGTTACTTTGTGTTGACTGCTGTCCACAGAGGGCTAAGTTAGCGCATTAAACTCTACCACTAGTGAGGTATGGGTATTCATATTAGAAACAAGGCTGAAATTAACCTCTCTGTAGCTCTACAATGATCCTGTACAAAGTAGTAGAACACCCGCTTATAATATGGTATGCAATAAATACTAAAAAATACAGTGCAGTGGCAATGTGCCACATTAATACTAGTGTGCCACAGTTTCAAATGCAATATATGTTACACGTTTATTGTAGTCTTTTAATGTTTCTAAAGTGTCTTGTGTTACATTCATATAATAATGGTACCCAAGCAGTACATTTCATTTTTTGTAAGGTTACACTGTAAAACAAATGTGCATTTCTATCTCTAGTCTTTGCTGCCCCTATTGGTATTAATGCACTGTACAGGATTAGTTTAAAAAAAAAAAAACAACATCTTAACATTTAATGCTATTTTGTAATTTTTGTAAAATCTTTAGAACCTTATATAAAATATAATATATATATATATATATATATATATATATATATATATATATATATATATATATATATATATATATATATATATATATACACACACACACAGATATAACCTAAGTCAATCCTAAAAGAGTCATTTAGTCAGATGCATTGGGTGTTTCTAAAGACAGAATTGTCAGGAAGGCAACTTAGTCAATGTCAAACAGTTTAAAGAACTCAGCAGTGGGAAATCAACAGCATAACGTTTCCCTGTAGTGTATGTGAATAGAATGTTATTTGCACTGGCTGTTTTTTGTTCAGTGCCAGTGGTAGTTTTTGCTGTTGGGGTGAATGGAGATGTTGTTTCAGGACTCGATAATGAATATGCAGAGTCCTGCAGTAGCGGCAGAGAGTCTGCTCCGCCTACTGTGTGCTGGAGATGAAATTCTAAGTCCAAAAAAGAGTGGCCTTTTGTCTCCTGCTGCTCTGTGGTTTGGTTTCAAAGTTTACAGCACCATCCCAGGCAATTCTATTTCATAATATTTCTTCTGATATTCTAGTATTCAGTCCAAAAGGAATACAACACGTTTCTTTTGTATCGCATCAATAATAATAAAAAAATATATTTGTTAACTGTAGTTACACATAAATAAGGGCCAGGCTTTCTCTTTTTACTTGGGGTGTGTTGTTTATTTATATAAACCACTCTTTAAGTCTCAGGGTTTCTGCATCAATACCTGATAGGTTTGCAATCATTTTTGATACCTTCACAACACAGTGTTCAATGGATTAAGTAAAAGGTGTTTAAGTTCAAACAGTAATTTGAAAAAGCTTAATTCAGACTACATCTTATATTATTGAATTTATGACCACTTATAATAACTTTTTAAAATAAATTAAGACCCGCTTTTAATTAGGAAAGTTCCTACCCTTAATATATAATATATTCCACTTGCATACTGTTTGTCTACAGTAGCTGCATATATACCCCCACGTTATGCCCATGTGACCTTATTAAGAATAATAAGTAATTCCCATATAACAAAAAATATATAAAAATGATGGAACAGGCCTGACCCCATCACACAGTAATCAGGAAGTGTATGTTGAAAAAGAATGAGGTTCAAGGGTCACAAAGCAAGGTTGAGACCACAGCAACTGAAAATACACCTTAAACGGAAGTTGCTTTCAATAACCTTCTAAGAAGGTATGAAGCTAACCATTCACACAATCGCACACACAAATCAGATTCACAGACACAAAAATGCTTTCAATATAAAAAAAATATATATATATATTGAAAATACAAAGTGGAGTTAGTTTGTAGCACAAGCTAAGAGGCACAGGGACAGTAATGCTTTCAAATAACATCCATTACTAGAATCTAAACATTTTAAAATCCTGCTTCAAATGATTTCATCTCCAGTGACTAATTTAAACTATGCCCTGGATCTTTTCTTGCGACCTGAGATGGCTCTCAAATCTTATGAAAACCTTTGTCTTTATTGTACATTATTTCAAAACATACATCTACACAAGGGCCCTTTTTCTTTTTGCTGAGTCACTATGTTTGGTAGCATGTACAGGGCTGTACATATAGTGTATAGAATTTTTTTTTTTTCATTTATTATCCCCTGCAGGTGATGAAATCCCCAGCCAGAGATATATAGTTCATCTTTATATCACACTTGTACTTGTATCTTGAGAATACAAGAAGTAATTGCTCATACTGTAAATCAGTAATCTAAATATACTTTAATGTATTTTAATGACACTATAACCTCAATTGCTACCTAATGACATGTTCCTAAATACTACTTATCCATTGTTCAATTTTCATGCCTTGTTTATACAGTATATTCCATGTTCTTTGTAAATGGCAGTGTATTTTAATGCACTGCCACTATAGATTCTGTCTCCTGTTGGTGAGATGAGATGAGCATAAAAGCTCTACAATCACTGATGCTGATTTTTGCACAGTAGTTCAGCAGCTTGCTTGCGAGGTCGCAGGTTCGAGTCTAGCCACCGCTCTATTACATCATAAAGCTTTTCTGTGATATTGATAGCTCTCATTTTTAATTTACAGCCACAGAGGGGGGTGTCTGATCCTGTCATGTTTAACGTCCTTAAACCCCTATCCTTCAACAACATAGTTTGACATGACCATGTAATGAGCCCTAAAACATAATCTGAGAGAACTGCAAAGCATCAAAAAATTAGGATCAAAGTCAAAAATGGCTATTAAACACAGAAACATAATCCATAACTGTGAATGGTCGATGTATTATTATAATTCATAATAGATCAGTATTGAATAAACCTTCATAATATTGTTGAAAGTATCTATAACTGAAGCTTGGCCCAGTCTAATAATTCTACTGTCACTTTTACTCGTATGTGTTATTCACTGCAGCCCATCTATCGTTCTATAGATAGGAGAGCCAGCATGGTGCAGTATGTGGTAATGACTTTTAACACAAGGTGAATTTATGACATCAGGCCACATACTAATCAATGCTGTATCGTTTTTATGCAGCATGTGAAAAAGTGCACTTATTGTATCAATAAGGGTTGCATAGCTGTTGTCTTACAGTTTCACATTATTGTTCGAGGTTTTAGAATGGTTAGCATGATTGTGAGGGGTCAATGAACAACACAAAAAATGCAATTCATTATTCCCATTAAACAGCAAATCTGTTATGTTCCAAACAGCCATAAAGCACTCCAGGATGTTTTGACAGAATTGCTATTGTGTTAGTAAAATACTAATTACTCTAAAAGGATTTTAATGTAATAGCCAGAGAAATAGGCGGTGGTTGTTTACATTTTGAAAAGAGCATGTTGTGTATTTCAATATTAAAATGCCATATGCAATGTTTTTTGTTTATTTTTCAAGCGCCAAACCTTTTTTTTTTTTTTTTAAATGAAACAGTATTGTAATTAATCATATTTGCATACTCTGTGGTGTTTTCAGCAGGTTAAAGACATATTAAGTATACATTATCATTGGTAATATATACTTTATTTTAGTATTTTAATGCAATGAGGATGTTTTTGCTAATACTTCATTGTTAGTTGTCTGCCATACAAAAAAGAAAAACAAGCTTAGGATATAATTTACTTAAACTGTTAGTGAGTCTGAAGACTTAAATCATCCAATCAATCACATAGCCAATCAGCCTAATTGTCTGCTGTAAATTTGGAAACATAGTTGTATTTCTGAAAGGAAAATCTGCCCATTAATCAAATACATCATCATCATCAAACCCGAATTATAGCCCCCTTTAGTCTACGCCCCTCTTGTCATTTCTTTGTTTGGCCCCCCTCCACCTTGCGGCGTGTCTTGTATAGGGGGAAGGTGGCTTCAAGTGCCACTTGTCCTGGCCGCTGGCATTAGTTTTTTTAATTAATATACTATACTATATTATTTTCTTTTGCCAGCATAGGGGCAACTAACGTGCTCCAATGGACAAGGCCATGGGCCAAATTCAAATAACAATATAATCATTTACAGGCATGTTTATCTGTTAATTTCATAAAGTGTTCATTTCTATTCTAATGGTGGTTGTCTCCTTTCTGAATTAGAAGATCTCAACATTGTTTTTTATGTTGCAATCTAGATCACCTCCACCCCACCTCACTGTCAGTTTTGCAACCGTCCCTTCTGGGAGCACTTCCAATCTCCCTTGGCATCCTAGGTGATGGTTAGGCTTCACTTCTATGGGACAGACAGGCTCAAGTCACCTGGGCACAATAACAACCCATTACTATTGTTCTGGACTATAGAACACAAATGAACTACACAGACCTACACAGATAAGTTTAACTGTACACACTCAACAGGCTTTCAGATTTCATTTTTGCTAATGTTTTGTCTTTTAACAATATTGGGGAATCAAATAAGCCCCAAACTTTTTATCAAAGATAAAATTATTACATGATTCCATTTACTGGGTGGTAACCTAACCATATGTGCTAATATGTTGTGTCAGTCATAGATTTACAATACATTGGGCAACTGAGACTGTCTGTAAATAATTTAAGGAGCAGTGATATCAGGAACAATCATTCTGGCTCAAATATGTCAGTAACAGTGTGAATTATGATCTATTTCATTTATGTGTCATATTATTACAATAAAGTGCATGGTATCTTGTCACAAACTAATTAATGCAGATGTGAATTGCATCAAAGAAAGGGCTGTTGCATTCACACACAACATTGTCAAAGGGGCATTGATGTACTAGGTTCAATATCTCTATCTTGGTATGCTCTGTGCCATATTTGGTACATGGTGCTGGTTATATGACAATGGTTTTACTGCTCATTGAAATATGTTAAAGCCAGACGTTCCAATTTATCTCTAAAGACAGGGAGACGACAGGGGGCGCAAAGCGAGATCAGTGCTCTTCTGAGTTTTGGGTACATGTTCCCTTTCTGGCTAAGTGGTGATGAAATACAGATGTTGAAGCTTGGACACTTCATTGTTTCATCTTGCTGGGCAATACCATAAGGAAGCCATTAATAGTGTCAGAGAGCATTAAAGATGCCCCTTTAAGATAAGTGGACGTGAAGGAACAACTGGGAGCACCTGAATGTAGCCATTACAACACCCAGGGATTTACTAAGTAGGACTAATGTAGAACCCACACTTATCTTCCAGTGCTGCAATTCACAATCAGCAGAATGCCAGTGTCTAACTAAAGTTTCATTTAGAAAAGGAATGGTCTTGTTTATTTGTTTCTGCACTATTCTCATCTGAAAAAGCACACATCTCTTATTATAAAGGTGTCTTGTTGTAATATTCCAATACTTTGAGTATATGAAACAGAAAATTATGCTGTTGAAAGCAAAAAACAATAACATGAACAGTTTGTATGTATATGTCATATTAGTGCTTTAAAATCATTTCAAATTGTAATCTCATTTTTCAACGCCATTCTCATTACAGTAATAATAGTGAGAACATGTTTGGGTCGATTTATGCTTTGGAAAAGTTAAAATGTGAACAATTAATGCTTTATCTGGTTATATGGGAGTCACATATTTAAAACAGCATACCAATTAAAGAAAATACCATACAGTATATTGTAAAGCAACTTGGAGTTTGGCACAACAATTTAGTCACAGAGTAGAGCTATCTCTCCAGCAACTATGGGGATGTTCACAGTTTCTGTTTTATTCTTATCAAAAACTGAAGCAGCAAAACATTGATAGGTAGATGCTTCTATGTTAAAACATCAACATTTAATTCACTGAGCTGTTGTTTTAGTTTCTACATTTCAAGGTTAAACACATTTTCACTAACATTTCCACACACTCAATTTTATTCACAAAGATTACATTTGATGTTCCGTAAAACTTCTAGATTGATGTTGGGATATAATGTATTTAACTACATGTTTAATTATTTAATAATCGTAAATGAAAACATACCTTGGACCATGCTGATAATGAGATGGATTCCTAAGAATAATATTAAAAAAGACAGGCAGCTTTGAAAACATTCTCATTGTATGGATGATTGAATTTATATAACACACGGTATGCACATATTCGCATCAAGCATAGTTCATGAGATGCAAACCAGCGCCTAAGGCAACAGACACACTCAATACATTATTTAATATATTTTCTAGTATTTATACAAAAAAGGTTTATTCATCTATCTTTTAACATTTTATCAACTAGCAACTTCCTGCTTGCTGGCTTGCAAAAGAAGACACTGATTATTATTAAATTGACATCTTCCCCCAATGAATACATACAGATCATGAGATGCTCCCACAAAGAATACACAGAGAACACCAGAAGTTGAACAACAAGTAAAGAAGTTAGCAACATTAACGTGCATTGATGATTGGCGACTAATAAAAAAGTGCATTGCAGTAGGAGGTAGCAAACTTCAATTTGAGGGTTTTTTTCACATAATGAAATCTATTAGATACTATACAGTATTTTTAACATTCAACAAAGCGTAATTGCATGAAGGATATACAACGTAATATCAGTGGCCACTTTGCACTGCAATTACATTGGTAGGGGGTTGTGAGCGGTGAGCCGAGGATACAGTTCATAATTGGGCACACCAAACTGGGGAGAAAACTGGGGTAAAAAATTGGAGACGACTAAATTTATTAAAAAAAAAAAAAAAGAAAAGAAAAAAGTGAAGTTATTATTTTATAGACATATAGCTTTTTAGGTGTTATCTGTGTGTACTGCTGTACACCCTTAAAGGAAAATAAGTAATAAAAAAACCTTTAAAAAGGTATATCCTATTTCTTTTTGTTCTTTGAGAAATTAAACCAAAATTAGGTTCACCAACATGTGCACATGGACATAAGGAATAACCTTTCAAAAAGTCTCAGAAATCCACAAATAAACCTATGAACTCGACATAATACCTCTGTCATCTGGTGTAGTTCCCCCAGCCTTCAAAACTGCGGTGATTAAACCTATATTCAAGAAATTAAATCTAGACTGTTTTAGTGTATTTTAGACCTATTTAAAATCTGCCATTTCTTGCTAAGATTCTTGAAAAAAGCAGTCGCCAACCAGCTGAATTTGTTTCTTGAGAATAACAAATCGCTTGACATTTTTCAACCTTGTTTCTGTTCTGCGCTCAGTACGGAGACTGCACTCATCATAGTGGTGACTGACAGCTGTGTATCTATTATGGTTCTATTAGATTTAGATACCACATTTAATACAATGGACTATACCATTTTAATTGATTGTCGGGGTTGGCTTGTCATGTACTGTCTTAAAATGGTTCATGTCATATCTCACAAACAGACAGCAATTTGTTTCATTAGAAGACAACTGTCCTTTTAACATTCCCCAGGGCTCTATACTTATTTTCTCTTTGTACATGTTAACCCTTTGTAGTCCATTTATTCAGCGCTTGTTAGGCATATCAGGTTTTCACACGTGCTGTTTATTTTTATTTTTTTCAGAGTGAAACAGGTTTAAAAGGCATTGCATGGCAAAACAACATCAGTACTGCATCTCCAGCCAAGCCCCACCCCTTGTTTGCTGTATTTTTCACATACCTCTTTATAGACATGAATACTGATAAATCCTCTCCTGATCACTCGTTTTATCACCAAACTCCTCAATAACTCAATCCAAGTCATTATGTTATTACTATAACATCTCAAAAAGCTCTGCAAATGTCTGATATTCTTTGAGCAGCCACCTCCTTTGTTATTGTCCATGTTATCTCTGTGGTGCAGGGGCTAACTCTATTGCTCTATTTGGCTCCTATTGCTCTTAATGGGCCATTGAAAGGTTTTCTCTAATTTTTTCTGGAGAAAAAACGACTAGACGCTTGTGCTTTACATCTTTTTTGAGCGTCAGATTGGAAAGGACCTGGTCCGACATAGGACCGCAATGGGTTAATGCTGGGTATGATCATTCATTGTTCTGCAGATTGCACTCATTTCTATACCACCGTAAAACCTGGTGATACTCGGGCTGTATCAGCCTTAACTTAATGCTTTACTAATGTGAAAAAGTGAATGCCCCAACATTTTTTACAGTTAAACTCTGATAAAACAGAAGTTATTTTATTAGGTTCTCAGCTGCAACTGGAAGCCATGAAATCTTTGTAGATAGATCTGAGCAATTTAACCACAAACATAAATACAGATGTGAAAAACCTGGGGATTTAACTTGACTCAGATTTATCTTTTGAGTCTAATATTCGCAAAGGCACCAATGTTTTTACCATCTGTGAAACATTGCTAAATGGGTAATTTCTCTCACTGTCTGATGCTGAGAATTGTTCATGCTTCTGTGTTTTCCCGACTTGACTGCTGGTGATGATGATAATTTTAGATGGCCCCTAATGGTGGATATGTGTCGCCAAAGACTGCTGTACTGATTGGCCCTCTTCCTTCCTCCGGACAAGTTCTCTATCTCTGGACTTTAGATTATCTACCGTCACTGCCCTGCTGGAGCCAGGAGCTGAATCAAAAGCATTTTGTTACATATTTTTCTTTACTCCGAATAACAAGTAATAGCAAAATTACTAATGCCTTGCTTGTACTTGGAAAAACTGCCATACTCATTATGGATATTTGTTTGTGCTAGTTGCTCGGCACAGACCTAAAAAATTAGTAATGAATATTTCAATTCTGCTGTGATTTTGGAAGGTGTAATGTTAATAAACCTAATTGAAGGTAGGAATGTCTAATGCAAATCAACACCTTAGCACATAAATCCATACAGGAAGTTTGGATTAAGTTATGGCAGACTGTAAACTTTTCTGCAATATACAAACTTGTGAGCCTCCTCTGTTGCTAAAAATAAGCTCCTAAAGTATAGTACTGCAAAGCCTAGTAAGAAAGAATTGTCAGTAAATGATCAACATAATCAACTATGCTGCACTATTGGTAATTGTCAAGTGTTTTTTACCCAAGAACCCGGCACAAAGCCACTATACACTGCAATTAGACATGTGGCTCTACAGCAGGCCTGAAAATCCTGAGTCACACAGCTAAGCTATGCAGTGTGACATAGTCACTCTATTGTAAAATCATAAAAAGGCAATCAACTTTGTTCTGAGCCAATCAACACAGAAAAATGCCTCTAATTGCTAGGGTGTCCTTCATTTGAACCTTATCCGTCTCTGTAATGATCACCTCAGATGATATTCTCCAAGCCTGCTTTGTTTCACTGGAGTTCAATGCTTGTCACCTACATTTGCAGTTTTAGGGCAATCTTTGCAGATTAGGGAGATTGTGGCTGTTGTATTTCTCCTTACCTCAACTGGGAAATAACTAATCTGGATTCTCAGGTAGAAAGAAAAAGTGAACATTTCAAGTAGTATATACAATAGTTTAGTTACGGGCTGCATAGTTTTATTATTTGAAAATAAAAGCCAATGGTTTCATTTAAAATAGCAGAATGAATGAATGTTCATCAAAAACGTTATTTATTAATCTCTGAATAATAGCCAGCATCATAACTGACCACAAGCTGAGGATCCAACCTTCACTCATATGCTGATAAGATACAAAAGCAGTTAGCTAGGTGGATCAAGATGGCAGTTGCTGTGCTGTGATTACTGTAAACGGATCTTTATCAGAACATTGAGTTTGTCGAAGTGTGTGATAATAGACCTCGATTTATGTACTTTATGAAATCTGAAAGTTTATAGGGCATAACTAAAAGATAACTACCACAAACATTGAGTCTACAAGGAGATAACAGGGTGTTATACTTGCAAGGGATATAGTGGTTATATAAAAAGTACTTTGGACTTCTTTTTTTATGTTCTTGTTTTAGTTTAAAAAAAAAATAAAAAGTCAATTACAGTATATGGCAACAGGTTGTTATGATGTTAGTGGAAGCCTTCATGCAGTTCAATAGTTCATCTCCTGGATTATAATTCTCATCACAGTTGGTAACAAGACCTTTTCATGTGGCAGATGAGGGAGAAGCAATGTAACTACAAATAAAATGGCATTTATACTTTTTAATATTATTAATTTAGAGACTACAGGTTAATTGTGACTGAGAGTCAGTGTCCAGTACGGTATTGGTAATTCTGGTGTGGCAAAAGGGCATGCATCAGGAAGAGGTAATGGTGGCAGGTTGCGCTGTGGCTTGTGCAAATATGATAAAGCAGCTGTCCGAGTAGGCTCAGAGTCTGGTCTATAGGGACTCGACAGTCTGGGTCTCCATAGTGATTCCACTCCAAAGGCCATACATTAAAGTCACAGTCTCCCTAGGGGCTGCTGCATTTTTAAACTCCTTAATAAACGTGCATCACTTGCACTGTACATTCCAGTAGTTCATTCAACTAGTCTTTTTGCCACGATTGTCTCAGCTCATGCATAAAATGAACTGCTATGCATATCTATGGGTGTGTGTTGAGGAAATTTGACATCAAAACCAAGGGCAAAGGTGGTGGTCTCTTTTGAAACTCAACTGGCATTGACAGATTACAAGTCCATAGGCAGTATAGTTTAGCTAGGGTTGCTGTAATATATTAGCCTGAGAAAAAAATATGCAAGCTTACCCAATAGGCAATATGAATAAAATGCCCTAAAGTCTAGAGGTAATTATTGATTGTTATTGATTTGAATTAATTATATTTTCTAGAAAAAAAAAAAAAAAAGATAAAGATGCAAAAAAACATGGGTCAAAGCAATATGGGGTTGTGACGGGCTGCCCCCCCCCCCCCCCTTGTGTATATTATATATTATTTATTTGTATTATTGTTTGTATTTGTGTGCAGGTGGACGAAAGCCACCCAATATTATTGTTTATTATTGAATAAGGGTGATCTCAGATCACCGCACACCAGCGACCCCTGTAGTCTGGTCAGGCACCTGTGGGCTTGCCTGTTAGCCTCCTGGGAGCTGCGCTGTCCTCCGATGCTGTAGCTCCTGGGTGGCTGGATAGTGAGCCCACAGTATGTAAAGAAGCGGTCGGCTGACGGCACACTCTTCGGAGGACAGCGTGTGTTCGTCTTAGCCCTCCCGAGTCAGCGCAGGGGTGGTAGATGATGTGAGCTGACTCTAAATAATAATTGGGCATTTCAAATTGGGAGAAAATAACAAAAAAATAATTGGCAACAAATACATTAAAAAAAAAAAAAAAAAAAGGTTTAATTCTTTGTTTTTATAATTTATTAAATGTTCTGCTGTGGCAGCTTCAGCCCCATACCCTTGTTTTGCACTTCTTCCTGGTTCATGATGTCACCACCCACATGCACCATCTCTAGCCATCTGTGACAAGGGCCAATGCAATTCAAGGAATTTACAGTTAATTTACTAGTCACTCAAACACATCTTCCATGGAAAATGAATTGCATGTATCTGGATTTTATACATTTTATTGTTCATAATTTTAAAAGCCTTAATGAGACTGGGGGTAACATAAACAGATTTGTTTTAAGACATTTTTCTACTTTCCAAATTCACCTCATCCCTGCTTGTTGTGGATCATTCAATTCCAATATGTTTTAGAAAGTTTTTTTTTTTCATCTGTAATAGGTCACCCTATTAGGTCAATCATTAATGAAAACATCCACTCCACAGTTGCAGAGGAGGGCTGTATTGCAAACGGTATTGTAGCAAATGAAAGAAAATAGGGACACTGGTATAAAGTACATCTTTAATTTGCTTTGTCACCCTTTGCCTGTAAGTTCTGCATGCAGGACGATTAATTTAGACATTAGGCTGAATTGAAAAAGGCACTTATGCGCAAAAGGCTCATTGGGCAGTTGATTCATACAGAATCATGAAATGAAAAAAAATAACAGAAAAAAAAAAAATCCTTTAGCTTCAAAACAAGTGGCCAGCCATTTAACAATTACGCTTAACGTAGTGTTAAACTCAAGGTGGCAGGTCCTGGGCTTTGTGATGGTATGTATAAGGACAGTCATTTGGTTGTGATCGAGAGAGAGAGAGGAGAAAAGGCCTGTTTAATTCTGGAGGAAATGCCTAAGGTAGACACAGTGGGCTGAACTGCTCCGTACCCGTTCTTCAGGCCCGTAAAACAGGTAACAAAAATAGAAGCAGGCTCTGAATTGTAAGGTCGTTGTGAGCCTATGGGCCCCATCCTTTACAGCACCTGTCACAAGTGAGCATAGCATGCCCATGTCAAACATAAAAAAGTATGATAAGCTGCCAGCCTGTGATACCATACAGGAAGACATATGCTATGTAGCACCATGGCTGGCTCCAATAACTTTCTGAGCAATTCCTACTTGACAGTTCACCACTGCATTTTATACATTTTTTACTTATCTTAAAAAAGTAAGATTGGAAAAAGCATTTAATTTGTTGTGGAGAGCAATGGCAATCCCTAAATAATAACTACCCCTCTTTTTTTTTTCTATAGAAGTCTGGGATGGAGATTTGTAAATGTATTCTCTGTAGGGAATAGTGATCTATAAAAGTACAAAAAAGAAAATACTGAAGCTACATTTGTTGACAAACCCTGCTGCATGAATAATAATTTCAGGAAATAAATAAATAATGGGGTCAGAAGTCTGTACTGAAGGACTAAAACACCAGCAGAATTCACAATCTCTGACAGCAGACCCTTTAAGAGAAACAAAACAAAACAAAAAACCTCCAGTGCAGTTCTATTTTATATACTTGGGGTGTTCCCTTTTTACCAAATCTAACCAACAAACATGAATCCCCAAAAAAAGTGAATCCCAACTCTTGCACAAACAAACAAACCAGACATTTTCTCAGTTTCAGTATTAACAGTTCTTTTACAAAACAGACTTCATATATGAACAGTCCCTGGTCGTCCCCTGATTAAGCTGTTTATCAGATTTAAATACAACCTGTTTAGGACAAGAAGGTTATGATGGGCAGGGCTTCAAGCTTGTTAAAAGGAACAATCCACACCAATCTTGTCCAACTATCGTTCTGAGGCCAAAACCCCCCATCTTGACTGTGGGCAGCAGGTCATCACAGGTCTACAAAGGTCCTAAAGCCCACCCCTATATCCCGCGTGAACTCTAACTTGAGAAGTAGTACAAAACCACCACCCCCAAAAAAAACGAACAAAAAAAAAAAAACAGAGGAACTAGAGAAAAACACACCACATAAATTGTGGTTACAGATTTCTGTTCAGTAAATTCTGAGTGCATAAAAAATGTTATAAATATATACAGGACATCATGGAAATGAAAACTGCAGGGTACATGGAAGATGATATGCAAAGAAATTAAAATAAAATGACAGACACTCCGTGACTCATCGTTTGGCCACCAGAAGGTTGTTCAATAATCTCAATATGTAAGTATAATGCAAAACAACAATATAAAACCAATTATGAGCCTGTATACAGATGCTTGATTTGCATGAGGGCATGACTTATAATTGGTTTAAAGTCACCCGGCGGGCTATTAGTTCAAAAGGGCAAAACTTTTTTTTCTTTTGCCATGCCATCTTTTTATTTTGATTCGGGATTCATGGGACAGCTTGATGGATATAGAGCTCCAATCCACTTTGCTCTAAAAATTAATTATCCCTAGAAAGAAAAAAAAAAAATATATATATATATATATATATATATATATATATATATATATATATATATATATATATATATATATATATATAAACTAGGCTATATTTTCCCAATGATTAATGTACATGATAATCAATATATGCATACAGTAGAGTATAGCTATCAAAACATAAATCAATTCCAAGAGTAAATTACTCTTGTGTTTAAAATACCTTAGGGAAAACATGTACTGGAACTATATTAATTTGAGCAATGCATTTATTAGGGATACGACTACGGTACTTCAATGTAGATTTGAGGGAAACGGTTGTAGTTCAGGTTAAATTACTTGATACATTAAGTAAAATTATCTCTACTGTAGCAAAACAAGAGTGAGAAAGAGCTGGCTAGTATCAGTTGGTCTTGTGCTTGCGTGGTACAGATTTTACAGTTACTGGTCATTGGAAAGGCAACACCATTAAAATATATACAGTACACATCCTTAAACATTAGTCTGTAATAAAACATGTCAAACTCTTAAAAATTTACTGTAAAGTTTTACACATCCATCTATATCTACAAGTATTGCACAGTTCAAATAATACATAAAAAAAAAAAAAAAAAACTGACAGCAACTGAAAATGGTGCTAATTTAACCTGTGAGAGGTGGTGGTCTGATTGAGGCTGTTGCCAGGCAAGGAAGCCTATTCTAAGCTTTAAAGAACAGACCTGCAAATGAAGACTAATAAGCTTTTTTTTTTTTTTTTTTTCTTTCTTTTCACATAAGCTATTCACAAAGCTCAATGGAAGGATTTGTGGTTTCTGGAGAAAGAGAAAGTACATTTGTCAAGCAGGCAAATAGTTCCTTTATCCCTGCCCTTATAATCAACGTCATTTAATGGAGGTAGGCCCCGTGTGGCACATTTTGACAAATCAGTCCAGTAAATACTGTGGGATTTCAACTGGCTCCACACAGTCGGATAGTGGTGCTGACTGTGCATCTGGGAAATGCATTGCTGTTGTTTCAAAGAGGCAGCTTCTTCTGTTTAATGCAGAGTCGAAAAGGATTTACACCATGGACTGTAATAGCAGTAAAAGTAGTATCAGTTCCATTTCACTGAAACACCTGAATTGTGCAGGAGTTATTTCACTTGTGATATCTAGAAATACTAAAACATAAATTATATATAAAGTGTGATGTATATATGAACCATCAGGTGACTAAGCCCCCAAAGTTCTAAACAACGCTCTAGAATATGTCATAGAATACATATACTTAATAAATAAAGAGAATAATGTTCATGGAGTGGTATGGCAATTTCACTCGTCAACATGGGCACGGACAACTTTGGGGGCTTGTGGGTTATCTAGCCATCTTTATACTAATATTATATGAAATACTCATGATGTACTACTGAGAGATAGTTACTCATATATATATATATATATATATATATATATATATATATATATATATATATATATATATATATATATATATAGTATCAGGTGTCTCTGCTACGACAATGTTTTTTAGTATAATGTTCAAACTTGTACTTGTCAAACAGCTGCAGAGAGGTCTAGTAACATACTCGTCAGAAACTTATTTTTATATGGTCACCTTATAATTAAAGAAATTGATCCACTCCATATTTCGTTTAGAATAAAAAGTTATTACCTTTATTATTAAAACATTGCTGCAAAAAATAAAACAACATATTTCGACACCAGCTGAATGCTATTCTTGTACCTGAAAACACTGTTTCGAAAAAGCGTTGTTGTATATACAATGTGCTTTTTTTTTTAATTTGTTTTTGTTTTATCATATCAAATTTACGATTTACTGGTACTTATGTTCTATTGGTGGGGAACTTCCAGTGAGACATAATTTAATACTAATCTTGAAGTGCTGTAATTTCCTTAGCTTGGTTTATTACCAGGATTTATGTTTTTTTTTTTTTTTTTTTTTTTTTTTTAAATCATGTCCTAAATGGCAGTTGAGTAATAAGCCAGATACACATGGAAAGTGCAATTTGTATGAGTCATTATGATGCCTTCAGTCTCTTGAGCCTGTAATACACTGTTTTCTTACAATTAAGTATGGTAAAGGATGGTAAAAAAAAAAAACATGGTGAATGCACAGGCTAAGCAAGGGAAACACAGCTGCTGAATAATATGTGCATTTACAGTGGATCTACCAGTCTCTTCATATACATGTACAGTATAGCCCATATTCAGATATCCTGACTGTTGCAAGAAATGAGGGTGACATATGTTTAAATTCAGGCACTGTGTACTCTGTTAGTGTCTTCTTCTTACCATTATGACATGTAACTGGGCGTGACTGATACTTTTTATATGTGAGTGTATATGGTATACACAGCATATGTATGTGGTAAATCCTTATTCACGTTTTAGTTTTTGTTGCCTTTTATGTATTGTATATTTACTGCTTGACAAAGAAGAGTGACATATTAATACGTCTTTTTTTTTTAGGCGAGGTAGTGCAACCAGTCCTTGTGTTTGATGTTTTTCATTAAAGGCACAGAGGAGCCAGTAACACAGCAGTTGTGGCCTTTTTTTGCTTTTGGAGGCCATCACCTGTCTGATTAGATTCATGCAGTTATTTAAAAGGACCAGAGGCAAGAATGGCATTTATGGGAAATTGCAAAGCGAAACTCAAGAGGAGTCTACAAGAATAAAAAATGAAGTGTTCGCTCACAATGCTGTGTAACTGTGAATGTATAAAAGTGGTTTCATCAATGTTGACAATGTTTTGGCAGTCACTAGTTCACAACCACACTTTTTTGTGGGATAAGAACAAATATCCCAGCCATACAAAACATGCAGCAGACAACTTCACTACTTGTTATTTTTTTTTAATAAATAATAATAGCAGCTAGCAGCACCCACCACAACTTGGAACCCCAGAGCAGTTGTGAAACCTATTGAAAGGCAAATGGTTGGCTTTCAAAAGTACACCATTTAAAATGTAAGTAAGAGCAAGTTGATTCTGTAGTGGAAGAAAACAAGAACTATTGAGTCTGCCTCTTTGTGGTAGCCGTGCAGTCTTATTAACATTCAAAGCAGAATGTATTGTTGCAGTGCAATTGTAAAATGGTTCTAAAAAGCATGTAAACCATTTTGTATGTAAACCACAAGCTTGACAAATCTTCACATGAACCATTGCCCTGTTTTGTTGCACCTGTGAAGATTCTCCAGTTCCTTTGTTTCTCTTGTCAGTAGTATTCATATTTTATCTGCATGCCTTTGTGTATCTCACAATCCACACATGGGATCTATCTTACTTATACTAGCTCCTAGTCATGTGGGGGATAGATCTGTGTAGCACTCATATCCTGCATTTCTAAAAGCCATTGAGATTCTGACACCTGTTTAAACAGCCACAATGTTATTGTTTAATTGATTTATTGTTTTATTGAGATAGGGTCAGAATCACCTGTCACTAATTTCATTAGGCACACCTGCCTGTAACTAGCAGGCAGGTGTATAAAAGCAGTTTAAAATATGTTTGTCTGTCTGTCTGTGTTAAGGCTAAGGCCTGGGGAGTGGTCAGACCCCCTTTGGATTTTAAAGCAGATAGTCAGGAGAATACAAGGGAGAGACGTATTGACAGTAGTTCCTGTAGATAAGAAGGCTGCAGGCCATTCACAGCTTTGCAGGTGGGGAGAAGTGTTAAAATCAATTATGTACTAGACAGAAAGCCAGTTAAGCTTCACTAAAACAGAGTGAATATGCTGACTAGATTTAGTTTAAAATTAACTAAAGCAGCCGAGTACTGAACATGCAGGCTACCAAAGAGACAAGTGTCGGAGAGACTGAATATTGAAGATGTGGAAAATGAGACCTACATTTTGAGGCTGCATTACACTCGGCACAGCCTGGGGAGGGGTTACAATAATACAGGTTAAGTTACAGCTTTTTACCAGCGTGGTATGCCACTGGTAAAAGAGAGCTATTGCTTCACCTCTGTCAGGCAGTATGCATCTCTTGCTTGAAGGAACATACTGTATGGAAGTATGAGAGACAATACATAACTAAAGGGATACAGTGGGTTTTATAATGCTTCTACAGAATGTACTTCATACAATCTCTGAACATAGTATTTCATTAGATATCTAGTTGAATTATCACCTAACAAATGATAAAAAACAAAAAAGAACATTTGTAAATATCTATTTTTAAAGGAAAATAATGTTCCCTGGCGTTGGCACAGTTATATAACAAACTTTTTTTTTTTTTCTAGATGAATAGAACCCATACCTAATGTTTGTGCTAAGTCAGCGTTCACATAATTCATATACATTTTTTGTATGTCTACAAATACAGGTGGAAAATGGCATCAAAAATATTTCTTATAATAGATCACTTAGGGATGAGAAGACTTAGTCCAAGTCAGCTCCCTACTAAGTGAGATCGATTGGAAATTTGCACCAGTTTAGTTCCTGTCCATCCCTGTTTTTTAAAAAAAAATTTATATGGATTGTGTCCTCTGTGCGACATTTTTTTTTCATTAACGTAAAAACTTAAGCACAAGTTATATATAATATAAAATAAAGCACAAACTACCAACTTGGCTTAACCCCTCTTTTAGTTTTTCTTTTCCAAAAGTTCAAATTTAATGTAATAACACTAAATAAACAAGCGTGTATTTCAATATACACAGCCATTGTAACAGTGTATTCAGTGGTTGACACCCCTCTGCTGATAGATAATGTAAACCACACATAACTCACTCAATGTTACAGTTGGTTTATAATAAACACTGCATATTGTTGAGAAAAGAAAAGAAAATTGTGACTCATTCAAAAACACAATAAAAAAATAAGACAGCCTGCTGAACTGCAGAACCACTGTCATCTTTGGCTGAGAGTCATGTAAGCAAAAATGGAACTACTTGTTCCACATCACAAATAAAGTGTAACAGCTATTGTTTCGAGAACCCCGGGCAAGGGAGAAATACAGAGAAAGATTGGTTGGGATAACTGCCGATTAAAAGCTTTCAATGTAAAACACAGCCATGGTAATGACAATATTCTCAGTAGTGCCTCCTCTACAACTACATAGTATGTTCCTGAAGGTAAGAAGACATTTGAATTAACCTTTAGACAGCTGGATATTTACTTGGTGTTGTGTTTCATTCCAGAGAAAGCAACCGCATCTGTTTTCTCATTGTTTGGTTGTTTAACTGGTGTCCCCTCTTGAATGTGATAAAGCAACTTTCATACAGTACACTGGTGCGTTGGAATGTTCAGGTGTTAGCATTAGTATCTGGGCACACAGCAATTCTTGTGGCGACCCATGATCTAAAGACACCCTGATGTTACACCCGAAAAACATAGTGTGTATATATATATATATATATATATATATATATATATATATATATATATATATATATATATTATATATATATATATATATGAATATATGTGCGAAATGAGTTATCTGGTATACTGACATCTCTGTACATTGACTGTTGAGTCATGTGAATTTATTTCATATTGCACTATTTATTGATTGCAGTGTTACTGTTATTATAATATAATTTTTAAAAATGCAGTCTTCAGAGACGTGTATGGCTAACTGATGTAATAAGAAGAAATTTGTTTATCATTGTCTTCCTATTTGTTTGCCATATTATATGTATTTAGTGGGCTTGAATTGAAGCCATGGTTGAAATTCATGTTAGTAGCCAAAACAAGCATTTTTTAATTCTTAAGTCTAATTTCCTCTCCATGCCCAACGGAAATGCTTACATGTGATAACCTGTTCATATCACAGTATTCCAACTATGGCTACTAAAATGGCCAACATGTGTTGAAAACATGGCTGGTAATTACATGCATGACAATGATGTTTTCAGCAGTGTTTCTAAAGGCAGTGTGAATAGGGTATTCCACCAATAGAGCTGAGAATAAAGAGCACTTTGTACTAAGCCATGCACCTGGAATATTTAAAAAAAAGGTGTGAATGAACCATATTACACTCCAAGTAATTGCCTTTTTAATTGTCCCAAGGATGTTAAGATCACCCCCTATATTGCTTTTGCAGTCCCTTTCCAGCTTTGTAGTAAAACGGTTTCCAAAAACTCAAAATCAATAGAGCAGTGAATGACATTTCTGCCTCATGTCTTCTTGAATGAAGTAGGGCTCTGTCAAAACACTAGAGTTTTGTTCTTTGATTGGATGCAATGCAGACACCTACAGTATAACCAATTTCGCTAATGCAGGGCTTTTCAATAATCAAACGGTCTGCCGACAGTCAGCAAATTATAAAAATGTACTAAAATTACAGAAATTTAAATAAAGAAAAAACAAAAACAGCAAAATCGCAAATCAGTGTGTCTTATTTTTTATCCGGAAAAGCAGAGCGCATCACATCACTCCTTTCCAGTCACTAAGCCTCTCAGCGCGACTCATGCAAATCAGTTCCATTGAGTTCTGCTTTGAGTGCTCTGTGGGTGATTTTAGTTTTTTACTTCTGTTCTATTAAAAAAAAAAAAAAAGTTTGAAAAGTGAAATGGCTCTCTCTAGCGAGTAATAAGAAAAAATCGTAGATTCAACAATGAGAGGACCAATAAATACTTTACCAACTGTACTGAACACAAAGCGAATGTATTTATATTGCAATGAATGTCTGTCAGTATTTAAGGATTACAATGTGAAAACTTTTCAATGAAAAAGCATTTTGAAACCAAACACTGAACTTTTGGAAATAATGATCCAGAGGGCTCAGCAGTTTGACGATACAAAGTCAAGGCGCTTATCTCTTCCTACCAACTTGCTTGTGCAACTCTTGTGCGATGTACTTGTGGATTGTTTTTTGAATATAAAAAAAAAAAACATACAAAGGAGATTTACAGTTTGGTCAGAAACAAAAGTCATTATTTGGGAAATTAACCAAAACATAGAAACATCATTACATTGATTTCTCCCATGTGCTACTGTTATCCCTTTCCATGGGACTAATCTATTTTTAATTTATGCAACATATTGTGTGATGAATGTTTTTTTTTTTTGTGTGTGTGTGGATTTTTACTCTTTTTTTTTTTCAGTCACATCATTAGCTTACAACTACACTGTCATACAGTTCTCACTCTCAGACTGTATATTATAGTATATATTATAGTATGACAATTATAATATTAATATGTCACATACATTTTAAAATGTTTGTTGATACTCCATTAAATGTTCACACTGTTCTATTATTAAAGTATTACTCATATGGTAAAATGTATAATCTTGTTTAATATACTAACATCGTGTAATATAATATTTGTTATAAAACGGATTGTTAGAATGCTGCATGCTGATTGGTCCATCAGTGTTCCAAGCCATTACAACATCCAATGCAATGTCACAATTAAGAATTTAATTAAATTGATAAAATGATGGCATGCAAAATAACTGAAAGAAGACTAATTAACTGATTAACTAACAACTAACAATACACCAGGTTTAACCCAAACAGAACATACAGTATAACTGCAGAAATTAGTGGAATATGTGCTGGAAAATGTATTGGCAAAATGTATTATATTAGTCAGACCCTATACATTATCTAAGGAAATGTTTCATAATTGTAACAATTTTATAAAATAGTTTACTTTATTAGATTAAAAAAGAATGAGATCCATATACTTTCACTGCCATGTTTAAATCATAGATGTGCCCTTTAGTTTTCTAATAACCTGGGTTGACAGTTTTATTATTGATTATAGTACTGTAGGACTACATTGCAGATGAGCAGTTCTCATTCCAATTCTCTATGAATTTTCATAGGCCCTACTGGTGATGTAAAAAAGAAACAAAATCTTCATAGATATGTATGCTGTATTTATTTTGAACTCAACTGTAAAGTTCAACAACCCAAAGAACTATAGAGAACAAGTTCAAATAAAATAACACCCTTTCTGATGGGTTGAATTAATTCAGTAGTCTCTTATGGTCTTTCACCTGGAGGTTTTGGTTCAAATTTGGCTTACATCACACACCGCATGATTGGTAGATTAGTTCTGAGGTTTATACCTGAAAAAGTTTAGATACAAACATACAATATGAAGGTTGTGATCAATGTACATTCATCTACAGTATTTCTATACTGTTTGACAACCAGATGGGGTTTTTCAAGGTCTTGCATCTGTTTTCTCTGATTCATGATCAATACTAGTTTCATATTGTGGAAACTGGAGCTCAATTGATGGAATGTTTTACTCTCCCTGAAGGAAAAATTTCCCTAAAAATATTTTAAACCTTTTAGTGACAATAAGAGCTGTATCTAAACAGTATTCCCAGGATGCATCAACTCAACATGCAAACCAAATCTAGTCCACCAGATAAATCTAAATAGTTATGACAGTGTACTTAAAGTCCACAACACCCAAATGATTGGTCTTACAAGGTTGCCAGCTTATGAGATTGCCTTGATCAAAGCCAATGTTGTATGCTTTGATAAAAGTGAGTTATTTAGTATTATAAGAAGGAATTGACTGATAGTGACCATTGTTGATTAGCTAATAAAACATGTTTGTGAATATTTTTTTTTTATTATTATTATTATTCCTGGAAGTTCTATTACTGTTTAAAAACACAGCCTGGATTGTCCAACTGAAATGGTATGTTTTTGAAGGCTGAATGCTTGATTAAAATACAAAATAACCATATAAAACTATACATTACATTGTTTAGGAAACTACCATACAATGACCAATGTATTTTCTTGTAGAAATTAACAGAGCCATTAGCAAACCAATTACTTGCAATCGCAACAATGTATTGAAACAAATGTTGCGCAGCGGTGCTGAAAAAGTGGCACACTGGTACTCATATGTGACTATGGTAATTAAATAGATTACCAGTGTGCCGCAGTATACAGTACCATTGGCATACTTCCAAGTAACTATACTGTGTTAGACCTCCCAAGTCCAAACATCTGGACTCTTCTGTAGCTCAGTCACTAAATCTTTATCAGATAGATATTCTTAATCTAATCTTATTCTTAATCTTAGCCATTTTTAGCTGACAAGCCCATGAAAGAAAATGTGTTTCTTTTTTATTATTATTTTTTATCTATGAGCTGTTTTAAAGTGAAAATTATCAATATAAAGCTAATTTTGTATTCTCCAAGGTGACATACTTTAGAAAATTAATATATATTAGAATGTTCACAGCAAATCGATTGACCCAACACAGCTCCTGATTGCCTGCTAATAAAAATAGCCAAGATGGCGCAGTTAGCTTCTAACTAGGCTTCTTGACCTGTGGAGTCCTGGGTTTCAGATGGGCATGGGAACTAAACTGCTCCATATGCTGTAAAATAAGATGGTCCCACCAGGGTAGGCTTCAGACATTTAGTGAGAATGGTTTGTATGCCTCTTTCAGAAAGTTTGATTAGAAACAGCGCTTATGTAAAATGCTGACATGTAGCAGCAACCCTGCTAGTCTGTAAAGAGGCAGATAACTTTAACACACTTGGGTGACCACAAATGAACAAAATGAAAGGCAAATGTATAGCAAATTGGTTTTCTGACTCCTGTGAGCACCACTGCATCACCTTAATATCCAGAATATGATGGGCAAGTAATGTAAAGCAGCTGCATAACAGTGATAGTTGCAAAAAATTGAGAAATCTTTAAAAAAGGAAGATGACAAATGCTGATAATAAACCTTCAAACAATGAATTATTGGAGCAATTCTATGTTCTACATGATGTCTCCTTTGGCTTTATTCCTTATTTTGACTTATTTAGGCGTTAAAACCGTACTTCTGCCCATCAGATTATCAGTTTGGTCACCATGTAAAATATGTTTATTCATCTTAAAAAAATACAAACAGTTATAAATAGTTTCTTTATAACTATGATGTGTGTATGTGTTGTTGGCAAATTGCATTATCCATAATTGAACAAAACCTAGGCATCACAAAAATTCATTGGCTAATATATATAAATCAATCAGTTCTCTAAAATTGCTAATTTCCTTCCTTATTTGCTCTGTTATTGCACAGCTATATTTTGTAAATAATGTATTGCATAATAATGCTTAATGCTACATTCATTACAGGAGTTGGTCCTACTGTATGAATTTAGCACAGCCAATAAATGTTCCTTAAATACAGTCATACTGTACATTATAGCAGTACAATATTGCCAGTATAGTTATAGTTTCAACTTAATTTCCATGTTAAACTTAGAGTTTCAACCATTAGGGGGTAGAATGATGTCCTTGGAATATCATTTTGTGATATTGTCTCTCTAAATCTTTTTACAGTTTTTCAATAGACTTTGCAATAAGCTTTGCACAGGTATTTATTATGATGAAATCTAGATGGTGACCTACTTGTTCACTATACCAATACCTTTAATGTATTATTTACATCCTTGATAGCGAAACCTGGTCATTATTGTTTAGTTGAACTTTTCATTCTGTTGTGAAAGGTTTCATAATGAGTTTCACTGCTCACATTATCATTGTTTAGTGGAACTTTTCATTGTTAAAGGTGTTGTTGCTATGGTTTTAAAAGCCAAACCTAGATGCAGCTGAGTTATGGGTGTTATGACATTTCCTCACTTTTGTAGTAATGTTTTTATAAGGGATTTTCTGACTTCTGCAGCTTCAACCTTAAACCATAACTATTATTTTAACAAAGTTTTTTGTAATTAATGTATTTGTATTTTCCAAGGCATTTTCTCTTGTTTTCTTCATGGCCGATTATGTAATCAACTACAAAGGCTTTAACACCAAAACCTTGCTGTGCCCAGATGTTTTCTAGGAGATACTCATCATTGTCACTGTTGGCAGTCATTTTTCTAGATACGTTGTCACTGACACAGATAAGTGGTTCTCAGTTTGTTTTTATACAAGACCCAGTGCAGCCAGTCTGGACCTGAGCCAGACTCTACTCAGCTTGCAGTATATCTCCTGCTCAGGCCAAAATCACAACCACTACACTATTAAATTAATTCACATTCAAATGTCACAGTGAAAAAGTTTTGATAGCAAGCATTGAGAGAGAGAGGAGATGACACTGTGGTTCATTCTCCTTCACACAAGTGTAATTGCCTTTGACCTTTCACCTTGTCAAGATACTGTGCCAAAGAATCTGTTGCCCTTGCTGCATGACTTTGAGGCCTACCACCCATATCCTGAGGGCTCTAGTGCTGAGAAAAACTGACACACATGATCTAACATTTGCATAGATGAAGTACTGTTTCATTGTTTCACTTTGGACTGGGTTGACACTTCCTCTAATGAAGCCTCTTAGAAAATGGTCACGTGAGTCTGTTTGTGTGTGTGTGTACTGACATCTCACTTTTATATGTTTGCTTCTGGTGTATTTTTCTTATTGAAATAATATTAATAAACTGTTTGGAGAAAGTGTGACTCTGAAGGGTTTCCTATGAATGTCCCTGAGTCTATGGGACAACAATGAATCCCAATGAATCTGTGTTCCTGAAAGAGCTCCTAATTGAATTTTAATAGATAATTAAATTAAGCCATAAATCAATTAGAATCCCATTGCTAGCAAAGATCGAATCCTCCTGAGCCTCATAAAGCAATTATTATAAAGTTATTATAAAAGCTGTGTGTTATCAAAAATAGTGTTGCTCACATATATTTAACCATTTCCTATACTGTAAAAAGGAGCTTTTCCAAAAGCATGGGGAAACACAAGAACCCACAGGTTATAGGAAAGCTGAATGGCAGAATGCATCATTTCCTGCAGGGCATTTAACACCCCTTTAAGCAACAGTGTGTTTGTATTTAGCGTGGGATGGTAAAAAGGACACATAATTAGTTGAGAGCACAGTGGCACAATGAAATGGTCTTTTCATAGCACTCCGCGTCTGGGATCTGATTTCAGTCTATTTAGCCAGGGTTATGTACAAAGAGGGCACAACTTTGTTCATATACACATGGACCATCCTTGGAAGGATAGGTAGTCTAACCACTTTGAGTGGTTTCTTTATTACAACCTTGTATAGTAGTCGGTTAGTTTACTGGTCTTTTTTTTTTTTAATTAAATTATCTTCCCTGCAATACAGATCTAAAGTACTGAAAGAGTTAGCAGTGGTTCTTCCACGAAGATCCTTATTCAAATGTATCTTAAAGAATCAGCCTGTCTGATACATTGCAAAACAAAGCGGTTCTCATTAGCCTTATACTGACTTCAGTGGAGCAACAGTCACTGGAAAGCAACAGTAACAAACTAAGAATTGTCTAACTTGTTAATGTTTTTTTAATAATTGAAGTTGTGTTTTTTGCAGCACTGTACAACCTCCTGCCTGTTCCTCTGTGACAGCCGTTTCTCTTTTATTTTTCTGATTTGGCTAACTACAAAGGGAATTCTTTCCCGTCTTCTTGCCTCTTGATTTTGAACCAAGTCAAAGCTTAATCTTCATCATGCATTCAGCTTATTCTACAGAGGCGGTGTCTGAAACTATTCAGATTTTTGGCAGTCCTGATCCTTAAACATTACCTGGTAGTAACTGCCAAGTAACCCCTGTTAATATAATATGACACTGTTTTTATAGAGGATTGGGTACACCAGTTGAGGAGCTCACAAGCTTTTGTCAATCTATGCAGAGAAAAAAAAAAACAACAGTAACTTAAAACATTTAGACTTAAAAAAAAGTCTATCCCCGAGTATATAAAGGCTTACAGGGTAAGCAGTGCTCGAGCTGCTTATTTCATTTGACAGAATGTTTGAGCCCTGGATTGAACCCTATACAATACCTTTCCCATTGCAGTCAAGAGAGTTAAATACTGATTTGTTTTCACACATTAAACCCATCAGTGTTAAATGGTTTAACACTAAAACAAAAAAAAAGAATGCTGGTGCTAGTACTATAATTTTTTTTTTTTCTCCAAATCAATTTTTTTCTGGAAGGAAAATAACCAATGCTACATTTGTAAAATAAATAATACTACAGTTTCTGGTTTAGTACTATTGGCTGTGTATTTTTTTCTTTTTTGAAATGTTGCAGTGAAGAGTTAAAATGTCTTGATTATGTAGCCCATAGTCTATTATAAAAAATAAGGTGTTTAGGAATGTGAATTAAGAATGAATAGCGAGGTAGATAGACTATATATATATATATATATATATATATATATATATATATATATATATATATATATATATATATATATATATATTTTATGATCTTTTCAAAGAGTGGGGAATATCTTTATAGTCAGCACCTTACAGCTTTGACCCGAGGCAGAGCTAAGAAAAGATGTACAGTAGCGAGTCGTAAAGAAGTCCTTGATAAAACCGGAGCCTGCACCTTTTCATGGTGCATTGCATCACTCTGTTTGACTTCCACACCAAGAACATTGATACACTTTTTAATTACCCTGCTGCTCAGGAAAGCAAGCTCAGAAACCCTCATGCATTTTTTGCTTAATTCCCCCAATGTGTTTGAACTAATGAAACAGCGAAAGCTTGACATAGTTAGTAATTAACAGGGAGCTACCGAATCAGATCGGTAGGGGATGAAATTCGTTTTACAGATAGATGCGTGCCTTTAAGGGATGATCGCTCCAGCATCATTCAGTGAAACAAATAGGTCCATCCCAATTGGGAATTGTGGTAAATGATGTGACGTAAAGGCTATCAGTTTAAGTACATTAAAATCAGATTTATATGAAAATGAATGGGGTAGATATCACCTGCTAAAGAATGCGTTCAAAACCTGGACTCCCAAGGAGTGGCAAATTAGTGAGTACATTGTGTACGAATGCATTATAAATGATAAATTAAAGTGCAATTTAGGGTATACAACTGTATAATATATAAGACATAGTGAGGCATATGTGTGTAGGGATGAGTCGGTATACCTGCTTTTTGGTTTACCGCGGTATAGGTACATTATGGTATTAATACATGTTTCAATTGCTGCGTTCTGTTACCCAAAAATTGCTGTGATGGCTGCTCTTGGCTGCTGTCTTTGACGTCACATGCAGCTTTTAGAGAAATACCTTCTCCCAACCTTGCAGCAGAGCACACATTTTCAACATCCTATATTTATATTTGTATGGATCAATAGTCAGTTTAATGTAATTGACTAACATTAACTTTATTGTAAAATTATACATCATTTGTCACAGATTTAGTACATTATGTTTGTTAAAACAATTGATTTATTTATTTAATATAAGTTGATAAGGCTGATCACGGCTTCATTGTATAATGATAAAATGTTGTTCGCCTCTGCTAACAAGGTGGCAGCAGTAGTTTTAGTGGTTATTTGCATTACACTTAGGTCACTCGTGATCTTTGCATTGTCCTTTCGGTTCACAACCGCAGCCAGCCTCTAACAGTAACATTTCAAAGCTGCACTGGGCTGTGCAGAATCTGTAGGTGTTGAGTGATTGGCCAGACATCCAAGTTCCTTGGTGTAAAAAAACGCAAATTGGCTCGTGGGATTGGAGGACACCCACTGAGTCTCGGGTCCCTGAGCTGTGTGGGGAATTGCTGCGGTGACAAATAATAATTGGGCATTCCAAATTGGGAGAAAAACTTAAAAAAAAAAATATTGGAGGATCTAAATTTAAAAAGAAAAAAAAAATAAAGAAAATGCTGCCAGTTAATTGTTGTGTGGGCACAAAAAGACATACGCACCAGAGAAGTTTTACATTTTTAATTCTTAATTAGTTAGTAGAATCAATGCCACGTCATGATCAGGATTATGTCTGCTGATCTCTGGTTCTGTCCCATCAAACATCTGTACATAAGAAGACACCTCACCACATCACAAGCAAAACATTCTTCCTATACCTATTGTATTTTAAAGACATAGTAATCTGTCTTTGTCTTTGGTAAAAAAATAAAATAAAATCTTTAATAGTTTTTGGTAAGCTATCAAAGATTATCTATCTAGAACACCAAGCACTGCGATCCATTTTGGTGGAAGTCAATGGACTCTATGATCCACCAGTAAGCTATGACCAACACTTATTACCAGGATTTAATATAATAATGTCCAATATGTTAAGATAACAATAATAAAACAAAACAACCACAACAGCAAAAATGTAACTAGCGTGCAGTCAAAGCATTTTTAACATTAAGCACAGCTAGTTATGAAACATAAACTTACCAATTTTAACAATCTGATGTAGGCTCAGTGTAATTTATAATGTTTTGTCCATTAATAATAATAATCTTTATATAGCATCTTTAATAGTGGACCACCAGCACAAAGCGATTTACAAGACAGGAGACTAGGGTGTGTGAACTTTGCATCAGTTACAGAGTCACTTACAACAACGTCACACCCAAAATGCAGAGCACAAGGAGGTTAAGTGACTTGTTCATGCTCACACAATGAGTCACTGGCTAAGGTGGGATTTGAACTGTAGACCTCGTGGTTACAAACCTGTTTCTTTAACCACTGGACCACACAGCCATTTTGTTTTCGTTTGTCTTAATTAGTGTAAATTTTTTTTTTACAAAAAAGTTTTATGGACCTAGGGAGGAGGGGGGGGGGGGGGGGGGGGGGGGTGCTTTTTTTCTCATTTAGTGTGAACTTTTACATGGTTTTCCTTTGACTATTTCTTCCAGCTCCACTCAAAACAAGTTACAGCACAACAAAGCTCAGCCTCCAGATTTTGATCAGAAAGTTCTCCACGCTTTTTTGACGAGGTCAGTCACTGCTGAAAATGTGGTTTTGCACACATATATAGATCCAAAAATAGACATTATTTTAGCATACAAAAGCTTCATTTCTGGGTAAGCTGAAGCTGGATGAAGTTCCTACAGATGACTGAAACTCCAGTAGATTGTTCTCCAATAGAGAGACACATCAATGTTGAGCAGTGTAGCCAGGGATGCTGCAGAATCAATGGAAAATGTTTGCAGTGAATTGATGAATGGCATCATTACTCCTATCAATATCATTGAATCTGTTTTCAAAATTGCTCTTCAGAGCAATTATCCATTTCTGATAACACTGGTAATTGCCTGCAGGTTGTAGCTCATCAGACAGGGCTGGGGAGAGCTGTTTAAAGTGAGTCAGATCCCGTTGGCTCAGCTTCTGCAGATACAGGTCGAGTTTACAGACAAGGGTTTTGATTAGGGCAACCAGGTTGCTTACACACTTGTCCTTTCCCTGTAATTGAGTGTTACGGTCATTCAGGTGCTTGCTGACCTCGGTCATAAAAACAAGATCACGTACCCATTCTATATATGTCAGAAATATGTCAGATTTCGTGATGCTTTTACTATCTAGAAATTCCTTGATCTGTGGAAGTAATGCACTGAAGTGCTTAAGAACTTTCCCTCTACTCAACCACCATACTTCAGAGTGCAAAATCTTACCACCGTATTCTGTGACAACTTCCTCCAGAAACTAAATGAGCTGTCTGTGAAACAGTGCCTTAGCTCGGATAGTGTTTGACAACTCTGACAACAGTATTCATGATTGACATAACTTGCTGATCTGAAGCCTTGGCACACAACGCTTCTTGGTGGAGTATGCAATGAAACTTCAGCAAATTGAGTATTTTTTGGCACATTTGGGCTAAAAAACAACTCAAACTCATAGCAGGAGCTCTGTCTGTGGTGGTAGATACAAAGTTTTCCAGAAGAAGTCCATTTTCCAATAAAACACTATTGACAGCATCAAAAATATCCTGACCTCTGGTATGGTCATGCAGGCCTTCCAGAGCCAACAAGTACTCAAAAGCCTCCAAGCTTTGTACACCTCGAACCCAGATACACAGCTGCGCTGTATCATGAATGTCTGCACTTTCATTAAGCACAATGCTGATGGCAACAGAAAGGGACAGACGAGCTTAAATAAGCCTGTCAAGTTTTTAGATATTTCATTGATCCTGCTAATCATTGTATTATGACTGAGCTGCAAGTTTCAAACTCGCTGCATGATTGCATCATGCTTACTCTCATCGGCTGTACGAATCTTCATAGATTGAAAAATACTAATCACGTGCTAAAATAAGTACCATTCCTAAAATTTTATGTACAGTCTGCTAACAAATCAGCTTTCAGAAACTTCAATCTTCTAAAAAGAAATCATGTGCTAGGCCTAATTCTTACACAATCACTTGCCACACAAATTATTTGGGCTGGCCTTGTTTTTGTTTGTCTGTTGGTTTGTTTTTCTTCAGTGTGTTAACACCTGGTTTAAAACTAGTAAGAAACTATTTAGGACCTAATTACAAGATTTGCAATTCATAAATACAGTATGTACTTGAATGTACATGTAAGCTCAATTTGACTAAATTAGGAAGCTTGCATGTCAGAGTTTCAGCTTTGATTTTAAAAAAAACTTGATAATAAATCAATGCCAAAGAGTAAGGCCTATATATATATATATATATTTACCTCATGCTGTTTATGTTGGGACCTGATTAGATGTACATGTAAGAGATGTACATGTAAGCTCAATTTAACTAAATTAGGAAGCTTGCAAAGTGTCAGCTTTGATTTTAAAAAAAACTTGATAATAAATCAATGCCAAAGAGTAATATATATATATATATATAATTTGAAATTCACGAACCTCATGGTTTAGGACTGCTTAGGTGAGGTGTAGTGAATTTCTAAAGAATGAACTGTCTGGTATGAATTCAAACGTAATAGACATGGATGGTGTGGGGGGGGGGGGGGAGGGGGGGGGGGTGGTGGGGGGGTGGTGGGGGGGTATGGAAACTTCCACTTCTTAAAAAGAATTAATATACAGTCTGCTAACAAATATATATATATGTGCTATATATATATATATATATATATATAATATATTGGTTATTTTGCATTTAGTGGTAATGAAAGTCAAAGTCACTGAATAAATAGTCAGGTACAGTACCTGCAGTCATAAAAAGAGATTCCCCTCACAGCTCTGCATCTTAATCTTGAACTGACTGCAATTCAGCCTCTCTCAAACAGAGAATGCCAATTGTGATGCATTGTCACTGGAGACTCAATTGAGATTACCAAAGGCTATATAATTGTGTATCATGTCAGAAAAAAGTCCCTATTTTAGTGATTTAAACTATGGTGATATAAGAAAGAATAGGAATCGCTATACTTGGTGGTCTTTTACTGTGTCATGACCCACATAATGTAAAGATAGTGCTTTTTCTTGAGTTGGCAGATTGCAAATTAAAACCCTGTTTTCTTGACCCAGCTACAATCCATCACTAAAAATGTAATTTCTTAACTTAAGCCTGACTAATTACTGAATCATTTTAGCTGTAAAAGTACATGCTATAGACATCATTTTTTGTTAGGCTTGATATATGCTACAGTAAACTGGACTGTAAAGAATTGTGGCTTTGTGATTTACAAGCCCAAACTCCACATTTAAATGGTAACTTAAGCCAGATTTACACCAGGGCTAGTAAACTGTCGAGATTAACTTAACTGATAAACAAACCAGTAAGTCACAAACTGTGGTGACTGTTTTTTTTTTTTTTCTCGTTTCACCTTCCCGTTTTTTTTTCCAGCACTGTCAGCTGCAAGATCTTACTAACGTGATTTTTCATCAAAGAACAAGAAACATTTCACACAGTTCCTGCACCCAAGATATTTATTTTCCAAATGGTTCCTTCTACAGTCCTTGGTTATCTTAATAACTGTTTGGACGGCTCTAAGGTCTAAGGTCTATGCTATTTAACACAGTATGAAAATTGGACAAAGAGTGACACAGCTGGAATTAGTTTGATGCTTTCATGACTTACTGTGCAATTCTTCAGGTTGCTGTACTAATTTCCCACAATGTAATTCACATTGATGTCTAAGTGTACACTAAAATAGTAGTTAGTCTTCTATGTGCTTTATCAGTAAGTGATTATTTTGTTTGACTATGTCATTAAGGACCATCTGCAATTAAATTGCAATTATTTTCTGGAAAGATCTTCCTTTTATTACTGCATGAGCATGTCCAGCAAGTCGTGATTCAGTACAAACTGTGATGCTGGCTCTTTGAAAGGGAAGCATGTTTATTAACTACAGTAGCATCTAGGGACTGGTCCAGTCCACTTACTTTACAATACAAGGAAATATGTTCGTGAGCACGAGCTTTGTACGGACGACTTGGTGAACTCTAACGGTATTGCTGCCCCCCCCCCCCCCCCCCCCCCCCCCCCCCCCCAGCATCCAGCAAGCACTCTGTCACATCCCGGACCAAACGAGTCAGTAAATGAAATAGATTGTTACAAACTGACACAGGGTCATTTTAGCAATCTCTGCAGGGCTTTTTGCGTATTATTATGAACTAGATCAATCCAGAATACGCCATTATAGAGGCATTCTCTGGTTTTCAATGGAGCTTGTTAGCAGAATAAATTAACATTCTTGGTTAAAAGGCAGCACAGCAAACCTGCATGTTGATGTTTTATATTTCTATTCAAATGATCATTGTTTGACCTGCTGTATAATTAATACTTTATATATTATATATCTATATAACAATATATATATATATATATATATATATATATATATATATATATATATATATATAATACAACACAATATATAAATTTATAAAAACAGAATAAAATTAACATAGACAAGTACTTAGTACACAAGTACCTACTGATGATATATAGCTAATAACCTAGTCTATTAGATTAAGCATACAAAATTACAAAGCTTTACAAATCATTAAATGAATGCAATTCAGTAAAACTTGAACACCTACAGTTAAGGTAATGAAATATTGGAACCTACCATATACCAAACATTGAAAATCATCAAAGAATACAATTCATTACAACTTTGACACATTACAAAACATTAAACTTAAAAAAAAAAAAAAAAAAAAAAATCAGTAAAATATGTCCATACTTTGATACTTGCTGTTAGGCATTGTAATAATGTGCAATTGAAATGAATAAAATAAAAGTTTTTAGCTGCTCAATAAAAGACAGGATCTCCAGCCCTTAACAACAAAATTGAAGAACAATCAAGAACGAGGTAACTTTTAATTTGCTTAAATGCAACAATTGAAAGCACACAATGGTCCATCTAAGGTTTTGGTGGTATGAATAATTCTGTAACTTTCATTTGTCTCAGTCTGCTGGGTTGTTTTTTTGGCAGCTAAATCTTGTAGCTGTTTCAGCAGCAGAAGCTGTGTGCGTAATACACCACATATAATTCATCATGTGATTACAGGTGCGTTTGGTTTATTAGACAGTACGATTGATCAAAGATCAGATAATTGACTCTCTGCTGTATTTGCTATTTTAAAGGTCTTGTTTTAAAGCTGAGTGAGAAAGTAAAACTTCTTAAGGAAGGTTAGGTTACTTGGAGTTTTGGTGATTTCATTCCTTTGGGACATTCCACATTTTTGGGACACAGACACCATTGTCTACTTCCAGTAGGTGTGGCTACTTAATTTGTTGCAGATTATTATTATTTTTTTAACACTACCAGAACTGTTTTGATGTTTTTATTGACGTATTCGGGGTCAACAACAAACTGGCTACCCTTGTTTCCCTTCAGAAATTGCATTCTCAGCCTTTGATGACAGTAGAGGTACTTTTTAAGATAAAAAGAAGCTAAAATATGATGTCTGTCAAAGACAGTGTATTTATCATTCAATAACATAGATATAGGTTTATTGATTAAAGTGACTAATGAAATTTCACCACAGTAAATATTGGGAATCTTGTAAAAGTCACTGGGTGCTCTGTAATGGTTTAAACATTTAAGAAAAGCAACAAAATGCATCTCTCATTGCAGTGACATTTCCGGTACAGTGAGGCAGTGTGACAGGCTGTGCTTGAGTGTCTCTTCACTGAATCCCACACATTGCACCTTGTTGACCACAGTTCCAGTCATGAGCAAAAAGGCCAAGGCAGGCCTGCGGTCATGTGTGAAGCGTGGCTAACCTGTAGCTCTGGTGTTAAGAAGCAAAGCTGACAGGAATTTTTTCATAGATAAGTCAAGGGAACAGACTGCAAAACAGAGGAAGTTAACCAGCTTATTACCAATTTTAATTTTGCCCCCAAAACTCTGTTAAGAACTTACTTTTACCCAAGCCCCAGAGACAAATGTGAATAAGTTATCTTTCACTGTCCTTGTTCAATATGTACCTGAAGATCGTGACAGTGCCCTTGAAATTTTACTCTCCAAACTTATCATAGGCTAGCCTATAGACTTTTGAATTGCATTTTGTTTATTTGATACGAATTTCAAAATGATTTACAATATGCGATTAGGAGGACCCTCTGTATGTGCGAACACTAACTACTATTCTCTACACAGGATTTGTGAGGAGCTCTTATACTCACTTCACACTCCAATAAATGAAGTTTAAAGCATCTATGACTTGAACAGTCCTGTTTAATTTCACCATACATATCTTCATTTATGTCTGTTTTTACTGCTGTGCATTCTTTCAATATACTTTATCAGAAGCAGATCTTGTTTGACAATCTTGCATGCAGTACATTCCTCAAAGGCAGCTATACCCCCTTGCTTATCAGACATGTTCAAATTACTGCTCATAGCAGGAGGTCATACTTTACATCTTCAGACGCTGTTATAGCACTAAAAGTAAAACAGGGATTTTATAAGAGATGGGGAAATATATAGATTGATATTGAGGAATGTCAATAAAAAAAAAAAAAATCATAATCATAAGAATTTTAAAATAAAATGCAGCAGGGAAAAATCCAGTAGTGTTACAGACGTTGGTTGTGTAGGGATACTAAAGTTAACAAAGATAAACTTTTCTAGTGCATCAGTGGTAGTTAGGACTTTGTCTCATTGTCTTTTCTTAGTATTGCTGGATTGACTGTGAATAGGGCAATGCGGCATGAAATCATCAGTTGTGATGCAAAAGTGCTATACTAGGAACTTGTGCCATTGGGAAAATGATGTAGCAGCAAGCACAATGAATAATATTTGCATGTTACAGAACAATGCCCTAATGTGAAGTAAACAACATGGACTGGCTAATTAGTCCTACATATTTCATTTGAAACAACTGTGTTAAAGGGATTAGCAGTCAGCTTATCTGTACTTTTCCCTTCAAAGAATACTTTAGTTAAATCCCTACCTCCTTCGTCACTTGTGGAAATGATCAGTAATTGTCAATGATAGTGAATTGCTGTAAAACATTATAATTCATGAATGTACACAGCTATCTGTTGCTGCATCTCTTGCTAATTTGAAGCAGGCTGAGCTCCAAGACTGCAATTTGTTGGTTGATATTTAACAATCGATGTTTACCAGGATAGCTTTTAAAATGCATTTACCATTGAACTCTGGAGACTGTATTTTTAGTTACCATGCCATGCCGTCAGACCTCTAGAAATACCTCAGATGTTTGGTTTCAAACATACACTCCCATGAGAAAGGTATGTTAAGCATACTGAAACATTGGGAAGCTGGTTTACAAGTAGGAGCCAGCATCTATCATTAATAATATATAGTACCATGCAGTAGACATGTCTTTAAAAATAAATAATTAACACGGTAGAAGTGAAAGACTAATATTTAGGGTTTTAAGTAATAGATTCTTTATGTTTTGTAGATTTTTGGTGTCTATAATCAAGTTTATTTTATATTAAGATAAAACAAACCTTATACATACCAATCATTGTCAGTCTCATAGGCAAACACCACACTCTAAAGTATTATATAACCATTTTATTCCATTGATTGACATTTTAATATCAAATGCTATTTCCATGCTGCATTAAGCACTACTGCCGTTATTTTGAGATATGTGCATGCATCAGCAGTTCATTGCATTTTGACTGTGATTACTTACGCTATTAACAATGTATTTCTAAAATGTGAGTTTTTGGTATTATAAAGGAGATGTACTTTTAAAACATCACAACACATCTTAAAATAAAGCAACATTTAGCATGACACCGTACTTAATACTTTTAGAGGTGTCGTGAGGCAGCATTCACATGCAGCAGCTGAAGATTCAATTACTTCTGGATTGGCTAGAAAATGAACAACTCCGAAGTATGTGCACAGTAAAGTATAGAAATATTTCGTTTTTAAGGAGGCTGATGATGGAATAGTAAAACAATATAACAAGACCTTGTTTTTCTCCATGGAAATTGTGAAGAAAAGCACCACTAAGTTAAAGTAATTTATTGCTTTTCATATGTAAATATCTGTTAACATCTATATATGTTAGTGCTGAGAGAAACACGGGACAAAGCTACAGGGGGCAATGGCCTCTGTTATCTGACAGCCATATTGTCATGAGAGACAGGGATCTGTCTTAGGTAGCCTTGAGAAACTCAGATGGGTAATCAGCTCACTACTTTGTCGAGCCAAACTGTCTATTCTTTTTACTTGAACCTGGGGGTGTCGTCCATTTGGAAATGTTAATAATAAACATTGTGAATTGAAAAGCTATTCCCCAGGAAAGAAAACGTTGCCTCCAACCTTTAGATTTTCTTCTCTGAAAATTCAAAGTGCATGTTCCGCAGCTTAACACATGCAAGTGCACTACATTCATTTCCCATCAATTGCTACATTATGCCTCTTCATCTGGAAATATTTAGAGACACTCCGTGCTCTGGCATTTAACTTTAAACTCCAAAATACAGAACACATCTACAGACTTAAATCATTATTTATAAAAATAATACTTACATTTTGGCTACAGTATATTTGTGATAATAAGTTAGAGCATAATAAACCTAGAAAACACAGAAGTCATTGTGGTGGCATGTGAAAATCTGCTGGCCCGCTATGTCATTGCACGTAAGCTGAGGTCCTCTGACTCAGGCCTGCTTGTTATATCCAAGCAAAAGTGCACCACACTCGGAGAGCGCTCTTTTAGCTCCATTGCCCCGACTCTCTGGAACACTCTCCCAGCTTTAGTGCATACAGCTCCCAGAATCGCTCGCTTCTAATCGACTCTCAAGACTCACTTGTTCTCTCTTGCTTTTAATGCTCTCTGAACCTGCTATCTGTTATTAGCTGTTGTCTAAATTGCTATTTCAGGTTTTTCACTCCATGTTATTCATATAATTCTGCTTGACACATGCATCCACAAAGCTTAGAATTCACATTCTAGCCTTTTATTTAATATATTATGCCTATATATTTGACCTCCATATTTGCATTATTTGTTACTTAATTTTTATTTTTACTTTAATTTGGGTAATGATTATGTTTCCAGCAATACAACAGTTTTTGTTCCATATGCTGTCTTATGTGCAGCAAAGATAGTTGAAAGTTATATATTAAAAAATGCTTGTCAAAAGTTTCAGATGGGGTCATACTCTACAGCAGTGGTTGGCAAATGGCAGGGCTGTATCAAAGGCTGAGCGAGCGCGGAACTTCATTTTAATATTGATGCAAGGGGGGCTATCATGGGGGATTCCCTGTATGACCTCCATATATTTCTTGCAAGTCAGCAGAAAATTAAGTGTTTTGCAATATCGATTCCAAAGTATAGGACTTGCTGATTGTGATTATACATTTATGCCTTGCTATGTTACTAGAATCCTCATATGATAGACAGGAATGCAGAATAACATAAAACACAGTTCAAAAGTAGCATCATTTTTTTTTTTTTTTTTAATGCTTCATTGCGTTATGACAAATTTAATGAGAAATGGCACTTTTCCACATAGACAGGAATGCAGAATAACATCAAACAAAATTCAAAAGTAGCTTACATTTTGATTTTAAATGCTTCATTGCATTATGACAAATTTAATGAGAAAAATGCCACTTTCATTCTGCGATCAGCTTTAGACCCCCAGGTGTGATAGGTGTGATAGGTGTGATAGGTGTGGCGGCGATACATAGGCAGTCCTCCAAAGATTCTTGTGTCAGCCTGTTTTGTGCATCTGTTTTTAATATTGCATTCATTGTGGAATAAGCCGCTTCGCATGTGTAAGTAGATCCGAACATGGAGAGCATAAACAGAGCCAGTGGTAGTTGTCTGGACATATATAGAAGGACCAGAATGATTCCAGATTTGCAAGTGGCCCGCTCTACGGCTGCCTACAGATCATTTGGCCCGCCATCAAATTTAATTGCCGACCACTGCTCTACAGTGTTATAGCAAGGTGAGTGGACCACCAGAGAAAAAGTTAAAATAAAGTCTGAAAATACATAACCTAATGATCAGCATGCACTGAAACCATTTCACACTCAAAACAGGATGAACACACATTCTATGGGTAGAGTTACAAGGGTACACATAAGAATTCAGCAAATTATTGAAATAACTCAATGAGAAAGAATTTTCAACTAGTAATGGTAGAAAATCATAATAAAATATCAGACATTAAGAATCACAAATCACTAAAGTAGTAACAGAGAGGTGTAATTCAATGCCTAAAAATGGAAAAGGCTACCTTAACGAAAAAAACATATATATATATATATATATATATATATATATATATATATATATATATATATATATATATATATATATATATATATATAGCTAATGATGAACATAAAGCAATTAAAAAAAAAAAAAACAGCAAGGCATGCACAGTTCTCCAAAGCTTAATAAAACATTTCTACATAATGAGGTGTGAGTAGCAAGCTGAAGGAAATAATCATTAACATAATAATTAACTTCTACAGTTCCAACACTGTCCGCACCTTCATTCCAAATTGATCATGGGCTTCACTTGCTTATAAAGGACTTTATGATGCTTTATTGCAAATCCCAAACACAAACAGATGGAAGTGCAACCGAATGCATGTGAGGTAAAGTAGAATGGGACCAGTCAATAACCAATCCAGATTAATAAGAATGGGAAGTCTACCCATTTATTTGTCATGGTGTCAACTCAGTGCTTTATGTCATCTTAATTTCCTGGAGCTGGTTCTCGTAGCCTAAAAACCATGACAGAATGCATCATTCACCACTAACAAGACAGTTGGCTGCAGTATGCCACTCTTCCTTTAAGGGTTTTTTTCAGCTCAAAGCATGTTATGTGATTTGTTGCTTTGTTGACATGAATACAGGCCTCCTATTCCCTTAAAGATCAAAAGATATAAAGATCACTTCACCTCCTGCAGTCATTCCTCTTCACTGAATGGCAGAAAGTCCATCTAACCCATCCTCCTCGGATATTCTTTATTTTATTTTGTTGGTTTGTTTACTAATTATGTTTTGCATCAGCATTATACTATGCACAAAGGGAATAAATTGGTGATTAAAAATGTAATACTGTTTTATTTCATCTTTTTGAGCTATTAAATATTCCCTACGGATCCGATCCATTCTGTCGCCTTGTGGGTGTCTTTTGTTCCTGATTTGGATATGTGTCTTTGTGTGTAGTTATTTTTGATGCCTCATTTGATATGCCTTGCTTTTGTGATACACGTAGAGATGTTTGTATTGTTGTTTTGGATGTTGTCATCAATTATGTACTTTCAAACCTATTTTTGCACAGTATTGGATGCAATTCAATATACAAGTATGTTGACTTCACTGTACAATAATTACACTGACTTATATAAAATTATATGGTCAAGAAAATAACTGAAGCTCAGTCTTCCTACCATTTACAGTAAATTTTACAGTGCACTTCATATACATTACCCCTAATTTCAATCTGCTTAGCTTTAATTTTGATGTTCTGTTTTTCTGCTGACTGAAGAGACAGGATACATAATTAAGCTGTTAGAATTAAGTTATTAATCTCAATTACACGTACTTTGAATTTTAGATCTACAGTAGCATATTCACTGAGACCACCATACTTTAATGCTGTTTGTTGAATGTACTCATTTTAAAACATTAGACAGCTGTCTCTCACAGCCTCCCTGTAGTGGCATACAAGACTTTCTCCATGGCTACCAGTAGTGTACTTTGGTTTACTTGATTACTGTGCAATTGGATAGTTAGGCGTGTGTATGGGGGTGTGCTTATATGCAAGATAAGTGCATTTGTTTGTATACAAGACTATTCTAGAAAAGAGTTGAATTGGAACAAGTAAAAATATATAAGAAATACACTTTCAAGGCTGTAAGGCATTTTTTTCAATGTTACCCTCACAACTTACCATGGTGTTGTAGAGTAATGAAAATGTACAAAGGCCTTCGCCTCCATGTCCTGCATTTGCCCATATCTTCAGGTTCATGGGTTAATATAAGTACAGTAGGTGCATTTTCACAGAAATACACAAACATTTTTGGCATGTCTATTAGTAGCCATGAATACATTCTTGTATGCCATTTAGTGGAACAGAAAATTAGAGAGAGGTGGCAACTTGGGTCAGAGCTGGCAATAAATACATGGAATAACTTAGATAAATACAATTAAGTAGATATAGAACAACCAGGTACTGATGTCAGCAGTGATACAAGAAAGAACAACCAGTGTAGCACATCAGTCTTGAAGCTCACAATAATCCATTTGACCAAGGCATGTTGAAATATTATACTACACAACTTGACATTGGCTACACAGGTTGTGTTTGGTTTGATACACAACATGATGGCTGAGAATGTAAGCTGGGCTTTGCCACTTTCCGCCACTGGAAATCACTCAGTCTGAGCACTGTATTTCCTCAGGGAAGTAAATGAAATCCAAATTATGAAATACCTAATGCTGAGTTTACATCATGCCAGTTAACATCAATTGCATCATTTGTACCAGGAATGGGAGGCAAATGGACAACCGGTTGAAATTGTTACTCATTTGTTAGAACACCTGGGGGCCTACTTTCCATTCTCAAACCCATTTATTTTGCTACCCTACCAATGTATTAGAAGCACACATATTTTATGGTTATCATGGAAACCTAATCCAAACCTGTGAAACTATATTTGGTCATTTTATCAATTATTAAAAAAAGGGATGTTAGCAGTGGATTAGGCTAGCAGTCACCATGCTTACTCTTAGAACTGGTTACCTACATGCCTATCTAGATTCTTGGCATGGAGTGGGTCAACATATATTTTTGCTACTTATTGTTTAATACAAAACCTCACCTTCTCCTTAAATGTACCAGATGCCATGAAATCTGCCTCTTGCTTCTGGAAGTTTAAATTTTGCTGTTTTGGCTTTGTTATTTTGGCAAGAATGCCGGTCTTATTTTTAATACAAACCTTGACGGGCGAGGTGTCTTGCTTCTGTACTGTTTGCCACCTTTACTTTGGGCCTGAGGTGTTGAAATGCAGTGTTTTCTGCTTCTACAGTTAGACAAAGCTGATACACATTTAGCATTAAACACTTAATGAAGCAAAAGAGTTTTCGTTTTGAGCGGCCTCTTGTCAACGAACTGCAGTCTTCACAGGCAGGCAGGTGCCATTAAAAGCCTTCCCTTTCCAGTGGCTGTCACTTAGAAATTGACTTTGACACTGTGCTTCATAGTGGTGATGCGAGCCCGGAGCGTTTTCTCAGACAGTTGTCTCTCCAGTCGTCTCCCTAGTCCCGGAGTTCTCGTACTGACATAGTTGGTCTTTTGATTTTGTTAGAGGTGTAGGTTTACTGGTAATAGAAACACCCACAAGCATTTGCCACTGCTTAGAGGGAGTTCATTTGGGTACTGAAGAAGGCACTATGCCCACTTAGAATTTAGTACAGCTGACAAATGGCTTTGCAGCCAAGCTGTCACTGACATTCTGAATAACCATATTTTCAATAGGAATTACTTATAAATATACTGTCTTCAAGTTGAGGTTTGTGACTCAGTTGGTAGAAACACCTTAAGCAAGAAGGTCACACAATTTCCATAGAGATACGCTGGACATAATTCTTCCTCAGGCACTGCTGCACATTCTTTAGAATTGATGTACAGCCAAGTATGGTTCTGCTATGCATGCTGATGTCACATTAAGCATTGGTCCAAAAAGCCTGTTTCCTCTGTTAAATATATTTTTAGCAACTAAAGGGATCTAGTATAATTTTTTTTATAACCTATTAGGAGGTCCGACATCCTATCTGTACATGACGTAGTATCCTGTATGTATGCCCCCCCCCCCCCCCCCCCCCCCCCCCCCGATACCTATGGTTAAATCAATTTAGTCTGTTTGTATATGTTTTAATATCAAAATTGTTAAGGGGCTTCAAAGATCATAAAGATTTATTTTATCTCTCATAATAAGTAGTCTAGAACTGCATCAATCAGCTACTTAATCGCATACAGCTCTTGATGCTGAACACTATTACATGAATCGTCTACTTTATTTGAAAGATAATTGTATGAGTTAACCCTGCTTCTTTAACCTGTCAAGGAATTATCTACACTAATAGGCAAAGGTGGGTCACAATTGCTTTTCTCTTCTTGTGATCCCATAAGTATCGACAACTTCTATTATCCTGTATTTTAATTTTGTATCACAATTGGATAATTCTACAAAGAGAACTCTGGGCACAGCTGATTAGGCCTTTCTTAGGGTGGTTTTGCTGTCTATGCCTTTTCCATACAGGTGGCTTAAGCAGTAAGTCAGAAGTGTATTTAAAAGAGAACATTATTTCCTCACTATTAAGTCTCTGTCTCTGATTAACAAGTCAAAATGGTGAAAGAAAGCTTATCAACTTCAAAAGACATGTTTATCTTTGCCTGTAATCAGTGGCTTACAGACAACAGAAGTAAAGCAACTATAATGGAACTAAATAGCTGAAAATCTCATGGGTTGGGAAGAATTAATGGAATCTTGTCAGCACATACTCATGTGATCAATATCTTTTACTTTAGTAACAAAGAACAATTATTGTTAATTTACTATGGGCCTAACATGTGCCTGAGGGAGAAAGCTAAAGATAAAAAGAATGGCCTTGTGATTCAACCTTCTTTCTCCAGAAGGTTACCTTACAAGATCTCCACACAGATTTTCACAGTGGTTCACAGACATATGTATGTATCCATATCATATCAGTAAAACCTGAAAATGTGTCACTCAGAATATTTATTAAACAATCTATTTTTTTTAATGTATCAATTGTAAATGGCATGTTGGATTATATATTGTTTTATGAAAGTATTTTTATTTAAGGTGACCAAAAAAGCATAATTCAAAGGGTAGCTAAAGTACTGTATCTAGTTGCTCAATATATTAAGTTGTAAAAATGTCAGTTTCCACATTTCTAAAAAACATATTAGAGACATATGAAAACAAAAACATCAATAGAGTTGAGGGAATCAACTTAATCAAAGACTTACAAATCCTACTAGTCACTATTTCAAGTGCAGCATAGAGACCAGGACCAGAGGTCATGTTTGGAAATTGAGTGGAGACAGACTCTGGTCAGATGGTACAAGTCACAAAGAGTGATGAGTGTGTGAAATGATTAACAAGCCCTGCTGCTGCTGCTAAGTTTTTGGGGTCCTTTAAGAACCTGCTAGATTAGGCAGGTACTAAGAACCAGTCAAGTCATGATCGATATGTTCTCATAAAGACATAACCTAAAGATATGCTGTAGAGACACTGCCATAAATTAAACTTCATTCCCACTTCCACCTCCAAAAAAATATGGGAAAAAAATAAGGAAAAAACCTACTGCAGATATGTGTTAAAAACCATACCGCAGAACTGTGTTAAAAACCATACCGCAGAACTGTGTTAAAAATCATACTGCAGATCTGTGTTAAAAACCATACTGCAGATCTGTGTTTGTGTTGTGCAATCATAGTAAGGTTGCAACATGCTTCAGGAACACATGCTTGCTTCATTTTCATGTAAGACTACCTCTGCATGGTGCTAGAGCTTAGCTGAAAGCCAGTTTAAATAGTCCCCCCAGGATTCCGCAATAGCGGAAAAAATCAAGGAATTTGCTCTCTCATGGAAAAAAAATCAAAACTCAAACATTTGCTCCCTACTATCACTGTACATGTCACTAGAGCTCATACACGATATTTGTATAGTGAGAAGTGTGGGTTTCAGTGTGAGCTATAGTTCAGCCATGGAGAAATTCCTAAGGCCACCGTCATAGCTTCTGTTAAACTGGCAGAAGACCGTGACAACTATCATCGATAGACAAACAGCGGCTAATTAAGAACGAAACAAGGTTATTAAGGAAATATTATTATTATTATTATTATTATTATTATTATTATTATTATTATTATTATTATTATTATTATTATTTTACAAAAGGACTTCATAGTTTAGTCTATAGTTTAAAAGGTCAGAGAAAAACAATTAGGACCTTGTGGCAGTGCGATTGTCCTGCACAGCGGTAAATTAGTGTTGGTGTGGTTTATATGTGGGAATGGGTTTATTTTGTGACGTTTTGGTACTTGATTAGTTTGATTGTATTATTGTTTACAGACGGTCGCTCGATTGAGACTTGCTGCCTGCTATGCTTGATTGAGGGAAGGGCAGCAAGTGATTGGCTGTGCTGGTCCTCAATCAGCAGGTGGGCGGGTCTCGACCGAGTGTCCGTCAGTTTAAAAACATCTGTGGGAGATAGCTCGGGGCTGCTGCAAGGCCTGCCGTTTTCACGGCACCTTTTTGAGTTATAGCTTGGGGTATTGTGTTTTATTTTGCACTTTTTGTACGGTTTACTGTATTTGTCCTCTGTGCGTTACCATCGCTGGTAACGTCACATGACCGCCTTTATTTTACTTTCGTTTTCTGTTTTTGTTAATAAATCCTGCGCGCCTGTGCCGGCGTTTCAACACCACCTCAGTCTCTGTATGCTTGAACAGAGGCTACCCACACGCGTGACTCGAGGAAGACCCTGTCACATATGGTGTCATGACTCACAGGCGGCTGTTGGGCGACTGCCGCCCTCTTCCTGCAGCCCGTGAACATGCCAGCAGAGTCAGCACAGATCTCTCCCTGTTACAGACCTGTACTCCCTATGTTGAAGGTCCTGAAAGATGTCATTATAATTCTACAATATGTGGAAATACACAGGTTTTTTTGTACATGGTGTAGTAACATGAATGTTTAAAAAGGAAGAGGGCAGTGAACTACATTAGATATTATCCAACTACTCGGGCTAACTTAACATTTTTGTGAAAATCCTCTTTTTTTTTAAATCTACTTTCCCGTTTGTTAAGTGATAAGTGATGGTAGCACTTTCACATTGTGGACTTGGTCAAAGAAACATGAAAGAGAGTTTATCAGCCAATCAATCTCTCCTGTCCCTGTTTCCAAGCGCTTGTCAGTTTCCAAACTATTTTTATTTGCTGTTTTGATATTTTAAAATTACGGTATTTTGGTGAACAACAAATGTTTCTAAAAATACCGCTACATTTGTAAGAAAAAGCCCCAAGCCTAGTACACATTTGTAAAATGTACTAATGCTAATTTGAATCCCAGTGCACGATTATAATCTTATTCTGCTAGGCAAATTATTACTAATGTGATTCAATATAGTCATGTTTTGGCCATAACTGTATTTAATTTATTTTTTAAGAATTGTTATGTTTCATGTATATTTAAAAAAGTGGCAGTGCTATAAGAGTTTTTTTTTTTTTTTTTTTTTTTTTTTTTTTAAGTGAACTTGCTGAACGTGTTTGCTTTATTGTAGGTGTTTTTTTGCTTTTCCTTCTTTGATTTCACTAAAATATGGCAAACATGTTTGTTCTGTTTTTTTCATATTCTAGTAATGTGATATTAAAAAAAATGAAAAAATTAACTGTGACTTAGTTTTCTTATTTATTTATACTTATTGACTCTGTTTTTCATTAAAAAGTCATTGCTGCAAAATGTTGCAGAAAAACCCTATTTTCTCGTTGCAGATTTTAGAAATTTTTTGTGGGGATTATTTAAAGGTAATACATGTGGCTGCACATGCAAGAGTCACATATAAAGACATAGGGCCCGATCTTCGCGCAATCCCCTTGTTACATTTGTGCCTCGCAAAAAAAATAATGCTTTGGCACAAAATGAGATATTCTAAAATGGCTCAAAGCAGTTGCGAGACAATTGAATATAGCAGTTTTTTGAGCAATTCGCAAATCTAGTTTGTGGTTGATCGTATCATGGTCTGGCTTTAGGAAAATGTAAGTATGCCTTTCACAGCAAGAGTGCCATGACGGTGATTGGCTCTCCGAAGTGCAGCTGCCCACCCTACACCCATAATACGCAGCAATCTATGGAATAGCCAAATATAGCAACAGACCACAAAATGGTGTATGACGTATTTATATACTTAATTTACAGATGTGTGACCACACACAGCAAAGATAAGAGGCAGGACCCCCCCCCCCCCCCCCCCCCCCACCTCTTCATCCATCTTTCAATCTTCATCTCTATACTTTGATGGCACACGTTGGATGCCGATATGTCTGTGGTGCAGTGAAGAACACATATAACTGTATATGTAAACACACTACTGCTGTCCATCATATCAATACAATACTCTGATAATGATGAAACACATAATTGATCCGCCCATCCAATGTGTGTGTATGGGGGGTGGGGTGGTTGGGGTTCTGTACTATTGTACGTTCAACATTGTATCACAGTTGATGCATATATCATCAATATCGTAACATAACACTGACAAGCAGTTGATCAGAAAACACTAAACACTAAGCAATTGTACTGCACATGCTACCAAAGTCTCTATGTGACACTGAGTGGACTGTTACTCTGACACTATTTGAGTCAGAGGTGCACTGTTACTGTAACTAGCACATCGCAATTATAATTGATTAATTAAAATTGTATTGCACTATGTGCATATGGAATGTCCACCTAGAATACATTTGCATCACATGTTTCTAATTACCTATGCATTACCATATGCTAATATGACCGTATTAAAGGAACAGAAGGAAAGCAGTGTGCTGGACAGAGGTGAGTTCATGTTTCATCTGTTGGGCATGGAAATATAAACATCACTATGATATGAGCATGTTATGTTATTATGGAAGCAAAAAAAGAGGATCGTTGCTTGTATGTTTTTGCACAAATTGACTATGGTGATGCAGTATATAGGTTTGCATCGCCATCAACTTTAGGTAAACTGGACTTGTTATATACTCATCATTGTATATTATATTATTTGGTAGACTGGACTTCTTTGGCTTCACGTAGGTTCAAGCAATGGTATATTCTGGTATATAAGGCTATTCAAAGTATATTACCCTCTTATTTAAATGAATACCTTATAGCTTCCCATAGTAACCATAGCCTCAGATCTCATTCTTTTTTTGCATTTTAAAATCCCAAATGTACGTACTGGGGCTGGGAAAGGGTCCTTTACTTATTATGCCCCATGGTCCTGGAATGAGTTCCAGTCCAAACTAAAGCTGCAGACCCAGATATCTTTATTGCAATTTAAGAGTAAACTGCATGATTTCGTGACTGAGAGTTGTAATTGTTTTAAACAGTTGACTACTTTTGTGTATTTTGTTTTAAATGTGATATATTGTTTTAAATGTGATTTGCCTGTGTCTTAATTGCTTGGCTAGGTCTTACTCGTAGAAGAGGTTTTAATCTCAATGTGAATACCTAATTAAATAAAGGATATATATATATATATATATATATATATATATATATATATATATATATATATATATCCTGGTATTGAAAATAGGATGATATTGCATAGTCGGCAACCAGTTTGGGGTCATACAAGCAGCCTACTAATATATTTGTGTGCAGTTTTTGCAAAGGCTTTGTTGGGCACACAAGCCGTTGTCTTATGTATTATAGATTATAAAACAACGTTTTCGGAATACTGGTATCCAGAATATGGACTGATTCTATCTGGAATACCGTGTTTACCTGGCATGGAATAGATATTCAAATTTCTCACTATTCTGAATACAACTGGAATCCTGATAGAACATGACAACTGGAACAGGTGCCCGGATAGCAATATGGGTGCAGTCAATTGCACCTACCACACACGGCAGGTGCGCGACCTCAAAAAAACCCTGCATTATCACCTCCCTGTTTGCTCTGGTACTGGGGAATTTAATATGTTACTCAGCACGTCGCAGCAATGTGATTATGAACCTGTTGAGGTGGCGGGACACAGCTGACTGGGTGAACCTCACTGTATCACCTGCTATCTTCTGGAAGGTCCCTGTCACCAGGATACACATACAGACAGACACTACCAATTGCTCAGACAAGGCATGACTGTGCAGGTTTGTTCTGTCCAAGTCATCATGCAGCATGTGACATAGATGAGTCATCATGCCTCGGTCGAGACGATACCTGGACACGACCTGCTCATTGCTGAGCTCCTCATACGTGTGACGAGGCCGGGACACCCTTTTAGCATATCTTCACCTATATTGGGGTTGCTGTTGCTGGGTGTGCCTTGCATCATTCACATCCACATATCGATGGACACGTTGCATGGTAACCACGTTTCCCATTGTTGTCTGTTTGTAGTCATTATTGGAATGGTAGTGTGCGCGGAGTTAACGCAGTCCTTTTACAATCCTTATTCTGCGCGTCACAAACCTGGTTTTGTGCTTCACGCATACCTTCAAATATACCAGGATCACGCATATTGTCAGTCACTCCCCCCCATATTGCGCGATGCATACATTTTATTTCTGCACAGCACAGAATGGATTGTGATGCATAAAAGGACATTTCGAATATGGCAACTTGGCACAACGGCCATTTGTTACGCACATACCCCTCTGCGTGGTGCGCAAACCTTTCGAAGATCGGGCCTATATTGTGTTCCCCACTAGTTATTTAGCACCAGGAGAAACACATTCAACTCAAAAGGTGCTCACTGCATTTAATAACTAAGCTTAAATATGGTTTGTTGTACCTACTTATATGCACAATTTGAAACATTTTTTATAGTGAGTGATTCATCGCAGACCTCTATAAACCTCCTGATGCCTTGATGATTAGTGGTTACATTTTGGATACAGATAGTTATAAAAATGAAAAGCTTTCTGGAATCATAATACACTACTATTATGATGATACTCCGAAATGGGAGAAAAAAAAAAAAAAATCACTAGCCTCCCGGTGAAATTTCAGACAATGCCTTTTGTATATAGGAAGAAGAATCGAGGTCTTTGACCCCTACAGGACCTTCAATCTTCAGACCTTCAGCATGATGTTTGATACAGGCAGGACAGAAATTGTGAGGCACCATCACTACAGTATCAAAATCAATACTGTGGTCTTCCTATCTGTTATGCTAATACAAATTGAGATCCATATTTAATGTTGCAAAAAAGCAAATTTGCTCGCAAAAACACCCTTCAATAACCATCTGTCTAAACTCCTTTTTACCTCCCTCCCCTTGCATTTATTTTTAGTGCAGAGGAGTATATTGCCACAGGCACATATGGATTCCCATTTACAACCCAGTCGGATGACTGCAGGTGTTGTTCTCCACAAGGGAAGTCTTGGCAGACGGTGTCTTGCATTCCTTTGTTAGAAACACAATCTCTTTAAGAAAATGTCAGCCATCGAGAGATGAAATGATGAGCACATGGAGTTGATGATATGTTTTCTCACGGTTCTGCTGACAGGGAAGGTAGCAGTTGATTGTACCACTGTGGTCTAATCTATAAGTCTAAGGGGAGAGAAAAGGTTCCCCTCAACAGTTGCACAACACTACAGCGGGACCCTTGCTATAGCGCTGGCTTATTAGCCTACAATAATTATCATTTTATGACTGGGCAGTTGAATTGTATGTTGCAGTTAGTGTTGCACGTTTTAAGTAAAAAAAATAAAAAGATAAAGTGATAAAGGGAAATATGTGCAAAGTGATTTGTGGATGAAAAACCCCATAATGCTGCCATAAATTGAGTTTAGCAGCCGTAAAGTCTTTTGCCATCATTAATCGATTAAAATTATATTGAAATGCATTCAAATGAAGAAAATAGCATGGAATTGGGCAGGATCTGGATACCAAGTGGGCTCAAACATTATAATGTAATGTAAGGATTTTACCTTGCACTTAGGCAATTGTTGACCTTCTAGAAACTTTACATCTCTTCTTACAAGGTATAAACCATTGTAGAAGCGAGTAACTAAAAGCTGTATAAAAGCACATGCCTGCAGAGACCTGTCATTGGCTTCAGGAGGGATGCTGTGGTACACTTGCTGATTCCTTGTTGAGGAGAGACAGGAACACGTTCAGAGGAGAATGGCAAGATGAAAAAGACCACATCTTTTAAATTCCAGGGTCACTTTGTTTGGGACGGAGGATGTGGTGCTAAAACATTACTGTCTCACTGTGCAGGTCATTTTAGACCTAATAGCTGAACTGAGGGATGAACTAGACCCCGGTGTCAATCTATGGACCGCTGTCCCAGCACATGTGAAAGTACTGTGTTCTCAGCACTTCTTAGCCTCTAGTTTCTTTCAGAACACAGTTGGAATATCTGGAGGGATAGCCCAGTTCACTTTTTCCAGAGTGCTAGGCACATTTTTTGATGTCATGTTAAAAAGAGTTGGCCAATACATATAATTTCCTAAGGATACTAGCACAACTGATGTTGGCTGAGGCTTTTCCAGACAACTCAGTTTCATGCTGAGTGACCTCAGCTGTAACAACTCTCAGCAATTTCTCAGGAAACTTTTCTTTTTTTTTCCATATGCCAAGAGGACTTTGCTGCCTTTCCTCTGATAAATATTTTTTGCTTTGTATTTTTGTGCTCCACAAATGTCATACAGTGACTACTGCTCTCTGTATCCTAACTCTACATGTGCAGTCCACTAAATAGACCAATGCGCTCACTGAGACCCTCATTATCATAATTGCGGATCATTATTTGTCCGTGTTGAGTAATTTGCATTGCTCTTAAGCTTACAAAGGGCACAGTGCAAAATAATTGCCTGGCCGCAATGAATCTGAATTTTGCATTAGCAATCATATGCACTGCGCCTATACTTACTTACTCAACCCCTATATGTGAACAAGGCACTGTATGCTAGTCTCAATGATTCTGTTCAGTCTCATTGATGCAGTCTCATGCTTTTATCTCATTAATTTGCAAATGTGCAAGCTTGAAGAATAAACACATGTAATGTAGCTATATTTCTTGAAGTATTTGTGGAAGCTTAGTTGGCACCTGAGCTAATATGTGCATGTTTAGTTTGTTATTTTTATTTCATTCTGGATTTTTTAACAAAAAAAATCTGATATTTTTTATTTTATTTTTTTTGTTTAAAAAGCCTTTTAAAAATGCCCTTACATTAGCTTAGGTATATAAAGTTAACATTTTAGAGCAGTGGAGGGATGTTATATTTTCTTAACATATTACTTAGCAGGCTGTCAGGTTTACATTACTTTCCATAGCTTACTGCTTTGTTGCACACATTGTTGCAATATCTTTCTCAACACAATTGCAATTTTTATGAACATATAAATCAGTTTTCACAAGTTTTATTTTTTCATTTCACAGGGATTATGCATCGGGTCTTCCCGTCAAAATATCTTCACAACATCGGCTGCTGGAATCCAATCTGTTCAATCAGAAATATGCCATTGGTTCCCGACTCCTCTCTCAAACTTCAGCATTTTGATTGTTTCATCTGTCTGTTATCTTTGCAGGGGTGAGAACAGGTTTATCAATATGCGTGACAAGCCCAGTATAATCACAACATCCAGTCTACAGACCCACGCCCATTTACAGCAAAAATGCAAGATGTATAGGGGGTGTACCTCCAGCCATATTAATATTTATGTTAGTACACAAAATGTGCATATTAACATTGGCACACAGAACACTTGGTTAACTAGGCAATACAATCTGCTCGCCCTCTAAAAGCTGCTGTGTTGCTTAGTGGGTAGAGTTCTTGTTTAAGGTTTTATTACTAGATCTTATTCCACATTGACCCACCAAAATAATTTGCATATTTATTATTGTTAATTATATTATCATGCATATTGTGAAAGATTTCACTCACTCTGGTTCATTTTGCCCCATTTAAAGCACTGATCAAACACAGTATTTAAGTTTTCAGCGCGTTTGCGTACTTTTATTATTTACGATAACAAAAATAAAACAAAACAAAACCTAACTCAGTCTTGGAGAGCTGACTAAACTTTTGCAGATTCCTAAACTAGCACTAAGGCTAAGCCATTTCCCAGTTACAAAAACAATATTATTTACAGGTTACAACACAAACAAAAAAGATTTACACACTACCTTCTATTAGTCCACACAGGACCACGTGGCTTCACACAGTGTGGCACACAACCCTGACTGTAGGGTCTACAACCCTTTTATGCAGGGCTTCATTACATTCAATGGGAGCCAGATGTTCTTTTCTGGCTCCTCCCGTGGCATTCTGGGTAATGTAATGCCCCCATTACCTCTCCTCCCCCTAATCTACCATAATATGCAAAGACCTGCTCTCACCCCTCTGAACCTGTGCCATAGCAAGCAGGTAGGATTCTAGCAAGCATAAAGGGCATAGGAACGAATCAAAATGCTGAACTTTGCGAGAGGAGTCGGAAACCAATGAAATGTTTCTGATTTAACAGGTTGTAAATTTAGAAGACATTTTGATGGAAAGACAAAGTGTATAACCGTTATGATTTTTGATATGCTTAAAAAAACAATAATAAAGAGGAAAAGAAAGCATTTGAAATATTTATATGTATTAGGTATGCTCAATAAATCATCAAATGGCTTGTCAAACTACAAAAGTGAAAGAAAAAACTAATGTTCTTTGTTTGCTAACAGACTTCAGTTAATTATTGCTATTGTCTTTGCTTTAAACACAGTACTGCATTATTATAAACCAAAACTATAATTTCTGTTATCGAGAAGGAAGCTAATAAAGTCTCTAATACCATCCCTCTGCTCTGTGTTGTTTGAGTGACAGCCTCCCCCTGTTTTGACATCATGTACACCAGTTGGTTTTGTCTAGCCAAATTGTTACATCTCACATTCTTTGTCTTCTTCACTATGTTTATAGCTGACCAGTGAGACCTATTTATAATAAGCTTGTGTCTTGTGTTATTTCCTTCATTCTTTGTTTTTTCTATTTTTAAGGTATTCCATAAAAAATGTGCCCGTCTGCTTGGCTGTCTGTGAGAAAGGGAGCTGGAACTAGGGGTACTGGGGGTGCATGGCTTCCATCAGTAGGATTTCTCATTTTCTTTTTGATGAGTTCAGTAGGGTGCATCACCTTCATCTACAGTACAACAGACATGTGAAATCTCCTGAGATCCTCCTTCAGTGGTCAGTAGTCTCTTTCATGTAAAGCACACAATAACAGCCTGCGGGCATTGTGAACTGGCAGGCTGTCCATCTCTAATTACTGGCAGGTGATTTCAGGAGACTGGAGTAATGGTTGTCTAAATCATTTACATGTGTCCTGGTCTCTGCTTGAGAACCTGCTAAAGATTCAAATTTCTTCTATGCATTTGATCAAATATGATTACATTTGAGCTCATTCATCACCTGGTCAGAGGTGTCTGCCATAGTGCGATGGAGAGGCAGTCCCGGATGATTTTGCCTCCCTAAATCTGCACAATTAAATCCATGCCTTTACCAAGTGAGCTGTTTGGGGAGCTCTTAACATGATGTGTTACATCAACAGCAGATCATAATGAATCCTTTTTATTTTGTTTAGATGACTCTGGAAAGCAGCTTATAATGTTAGCTTATGTTACCTGGCAACTGTTTTATCAGGGTGGACAAGGCATATTTTGCTCTAATCTCATAGCTCAGACTATTTTCTCTTTTTGGGTTTCATTTAATGGCTCTAACTGTGGTGTTCCATTTAAATTCATTATGAGTTATGCCCATTTTGTATTATTACTTTAGTACGAATCATTATAAAATAATGACACATGTGTTATTATCCTGTTATGCAATCATGTTGAAGTTCATAAATCTGTGCCCATTATTTTACTTTGTGTATTATAGACAATATCATAAAGCACGACATCAAGCCAACAAAAACTCCTATTAGAACCAAACTGCTCTGTATTTTTTACTGTAATATACTGAAAGCTAAAGCTCCCCCCATAATATTACCAAACCAGAAACAAACACTTCACCCTAATTTAGGGCCTGTGAACAGGATAGCATAGTTTAGGTTGACTAAACCTAAAAGCAATATTAAGACAAACAGGGGTGGATAAGAGCTTCACATGAGCTGACCATCTGGAGTGTTGATAAATCCTGCTTGGTTATAAAAAAAAATGTGCAATCTGGGACAGTAGTTAGTTACTTGGTCCCACAGCTGCCTGTTGCTGAGCAGGATAGGGAATTCAAGAGCAGAATAAGCCTGCAGAGAATTGGCAAGTTCCACTGATCTCCTACAGCTCAACACAGTATGGGAACAGACAGATAGCATTCCATTGTGATGGATGAGCACTTTTTTCAGTTTTTTGTTCAGCAGCTTCACAGTAGTAGAACATTTGGTTTCTTCTTCTGCATATAACAAACTTTACAATGCATGTCCTGCATTGACTGGAGCTTTGCATTGCTGCTGCTCCAGTGAGAACGGATTTAGCATTTTAATTGTCAAAGATCTAAACTAAGCCCTGTCCACGCTTCATAACTGATACTGAGAACTATACTCAAAAAATGTTTTAATTAAGTCAGTTCAAAGCGTTCACACTAAAGTGCCATTTCATGTTTATTCGTGCTTAATGTGTGCACACACTATTAAAATAGTCTGTTTACAGTTCCAAGCAGCACAATGGACCGTGGGACTTAATATGACAAGTGTGGAGCCCGTGCCCACTGAAGACATAGCTCTTCTTAACATGAACGTTATGGCTTTGTTTCTTACAAACACAAGGTACATTTTATCATAATGTGTGCATTTTGTTTTGAACCCTGAAACAATCCTTTGACCGATTTCATCACTCCAGATATCAATGTGCCTTGATTTTGGCATCTGATCGCTCCATGATATACCATTTTACAACAAGCCTCAGACATTGTATACTGTACAGAAGTAGTCGTTCTCAACTCCTTCAGGCGCCTGTTCTGAGTACTGTATTTGCAATGTCCATGCGCCAAAATATTTGGTAACGTGAAGGATACACAAAAATTGTACCTCAGTATTACAGCGTCCTCACTGACAAACCACACTACCTGATGCGATCTAACTTAGAATTGGACACAAGACTACCCCCTGAGGTGGTCTTGAGTCTGGTTCTCGAGTACAGTTTTAAACACCGCGTACTGTAGATACTAACCGTATTTAGCACTTTTAAACCGGTTTAAAGGCACAGCGGGAACAAGGCCTTAGATACTACTGAAGTAATGTATCTTTTTAACCAGTAGAAGCTGATATTTATGCATGTTGTACCATGTTTGGTATGTGGTAAAACACAAAGGTGTTGTTTTGCATTAAAATTAACATTAATGTCATTTTACATAATACCTTTTGTTTTAAAGGGGTCACAACAAAAATAAAGCAATGCTGCAAATCAAAAAGCAGGGATCTACTAATGGGGGGCAAAATATGCTGTTAGATTATTTTGAACAAACTTTGCACAACTTTAAACAACCAACAAAATACATGTACAATTTAAAACAAAGCTTATTAAAAAGCTTTTTTAGAAACAGTCAAGAAAACAAGTGTTGTTTTTGCCTTCATATGGTGTTGAATTTCATCAGGGAATGTATTGATTTTTTTTTTTTTTTCATGATATTTATAATAAGTTTGTGTCTTGTGTTAACACTTCCTTTCTTACTGAGATATATAATGTAAACTATTATCTATTTAACCCATACTAAAATAATTTGCAATTTACCTTTTTTTTTTTTAACTGTAAACTACAATTAATATTATAGGCACAGTATTACACACTACTTGCAGTCCAATATCTTTTGGAAAATAAAATTTTACCAAATACCAGTATATGTAAAGAATTATACATGCTTTCTGCGTGCCTATTATAGAGTTTATCCTGCAAACAGGATGTGTCATCCCAATAAGATTGTACTACAGTTTAAATAAATACACATTAAAATAGTAAACCCAGAAGAGAGGTAAACTGCACCAAGATTAAAAAAAATCTTGTTGTTGCAACTTTTAATAATATTTACATGCACATTTTACTAAACATGAACACAAGAGGATGGTTACAGTAGGCTTAAAGACAAGTACATCCACCATCTATTAAAGATAGATGCAAATCCCCTAAACATAAGCAATATGATTAATTCTAACAGTCAAATCTAATCATATTTACACAAATTAAATATCCATGAGGGAAATCTTAATGCAGTCTTACAACTAATGACAACTGGGAAAATGTGTCTTGTTTGGAGATGAAAATAAGACCAATATTAACACAGCTCTGAGAATCACCCCCACTAACTAACTTTTACTCAGTTCCACTTGTGCTGTCTAACCAAAGTTAACATCAACCTCAGAACAGAGGGAATGTCTAATCGTTTCTATACGAATTGGTTTCTTTTTAAGCTGTCCCCTTACCCATTTATTAAAAGACTGAAGAGATTAAATCCTTGTCCTGTATCATGTCCTAATAGTTCATCCTCTTTAGCTCCGGGATTAGCTTAATTGCATTTCTTAGATGTTTTTTTTTTTTTTTTTTTTTCATCACACCAGACTGGTTATTATAATGTGAACCCAGACCTGAGAACTGTACTGTCTCATGTTCACCCTAATAATGGACTGTGCAAATGTGCCAGTTTCTACAATGTCTAAAAACAGAAGCACTCACTGTCCATTGCTCCGTCCCTGGGTATGTCAATGGCTGAATGTAGTGGGAGGTCATCAGGCAGACATGGAAGTTAAATTTAGTGAAGCGCTGCTTAGGATAACAATCCATTTACAAGAGAAAATATCCTCAGGACATTCAATGGCTTTTACTAAAGTAGCTGGTAGTCAAGCAGTAAGGGTCTCTGTATGATGAGTTATGCTTTTTTTAAATGTATTTATTGTACCTGTCTATGAGCCAATATGCAGTTGTATACAATTAAAATTGGTTTAAGGATAGTTAAACAGCACACACTATTAACTTGTTCAAGCATGCCAACATTAAAGAGTGGTCATTTAATGAATCATTTTTTAATGGTCAGTAACATTTTTGTTGTAACCTACCGTCAATTTCAGTCAAATGTACAGCCACCTTCTAAATGTGCATGTGAAGAACTATAATAAAAAAAGGACTAAGAGGTTATCTACAAAATTCCAATTTCAATCAATCTAATATGTTTAAAATAAGTTTTACCTCCTGCAAAAAACACCACAGAACAGTTTAGTTTGACAGTGGTCTGACCAGTAAGTAGTGGGCAGGACAGTAGTCATTTAGAAGCTGGAGACCTCTGTACACTGCCATCATTCAGTGTGTTTACATGAATATAAGAATTCAGATATTTTTTGGAATATATAGTAATTCTGATAGTCATGTAAACAAAGTTCTACAAAAACCTTTCGTAAAGAACCACATAGAATATTCCAATAGTATTCTGAAAACAAACATAATTTATATATCATGTAAACACACTGACTGTTCAGAAAATGTATTCTGATGTTGCTCTGCATATGTGCTAACTTTGACATAATTCTCGAGCACAGGGTTAATCAAGCAACTATATTTGTGTATAATTTACATGCTATGATTTTAATAAATCCCCTATGATCCAACCAATACAACACTTAAAATTAGAACACAAAACAACAATAGAATATATTTCGCCAGCAACAAGATATTATGTGGGAGAGCAGAACACTTTGAAAAGCACAAATTAATGACAGGAACAATCACTCTATAGCTGTTTTTCAAATTGCTTTGACAGCTGAAGTATTTTTCTCTCTAAAATCGTTGCTTTATTGTTTTGTCAGTACAAGAACTCCCAATAAGCCAATTACAGATTTCCTCAGAGCCTGAATTGTAAAACAAAGTTGCATTCTCTGCATATCTAATAGCATGTTATTTGTACAGTTGTGTTTATTTAGTGTCTGTTAATTAAAGCTTGTAAAGTCTTTTTAGGAAAGTTCCAGCTTGTTGCTTAACCAGTTCCTATGAGTTCTAACAGTGTTTGTAATGGTAAGGCTGTTTTTCACTGTTTGCATTCACAAGTGACTGGGCAGTTTTATGAGTGATGTAGGACAGAGCTTCCACGTTAACTGATTGTGAGGATGGGGAGCCACAGTATCCTTTCTCCAAATTAAAGCAGTTGGCTAAACCTGTAAATATACAGATTACCCCCCCCCCCCCACTCCATTTCCTCTCTGCCTGTACTGCTCTTTAATGTGTGTCTATTTGCTTGTTTCCCCAATCCTTTGCAGCATATTAGTACCCAGCAGCAGTTTCTAAGTTAAATTCCTTACATGTGTTACAAAGCATGACATTCCCCTGAATTCCTAGACCTGGAAATGCAGCTATGTATTATGGAAGTACAACTTCTTTCCTGCATCAGACTCATGCTGGTTTAAATTTTGCAGTGACTGTTTCAAGCAGTTGTTCAAAAGAAGTGGAGGAAAGAGAATTTACTTTCAATCAAACAGCCTGAAAAAAAATCTTGCACTGTCACTGTGTTGAAGATTGTATGAATTTTCAGCTAAAAAAAAATAATGTGTCAGGCAAGTTTCAGGCAAATTGGTTGTGCAACTTTTGTGGGAACTAGTTTCTCAAGTGAGTTGCTTTGGTACCCAGCTAAAGTCTGATTGTATTCAATCAAGTAGATACACATACAAGAAAGGTGCAAGTGAGTATGAGGAGAGCTTCTAACCAAAGAGAAACAAAGTTGTACCTCTGCATTGCCACTGGAGATCTTTTGGTAAGGCATATCTGTACATCTGGAGTACAGTAAGTTTCACGTGAAGAATGCTGTGTTTTGATTTACCCATTGACTGAGGATTAGGTCATCATTCAATTCGTCAAACCAGGCTTTGAATACATCGTCTTTAAAATAGGCACAATTTAAAGTTTTGTAAATGAAGAGTTGTCAGTGTAGACTTGCAATTTAAATATCAAATGCATTTTTTTTATAAACTACATTGTGTTGCAAGAGCTGCTAAGGTTTAGGTAACTGTTTTTTGGTTCATTTTAAAGTACTATTTATAAAGGATTTAGTTGGGTCCTTAGATATTCAGGTGGTGCACTGTGTTAGCATGTTTTTGGCAGTGAATTCCTTGTGTTTTTGCCAAGGTTTTTTTTTTTTTTTCTTACAGGGAACAATAATGACTTTATCTGTTACACGCAAAGACACAGCCAGAGCATTCTTACAAAGCTGTAACAGTCCCTTTGAGATTTTAAAAAGAGTATATGTTAATGATGCACTTGTTTCTTTATTTTTATACACTGTTGCTTAAGAATTTATCAGCATTTCCTGAATTTCCACATCAGCAAATATAGGTGGTGCAGATTATTTAATACAACACATAAAAAATGGCCTTTTGTTTGGGGTATAACTGGTTCTGTTTTACAATTTTGACAAATTATGTCCCAAAAGTTTGGGAAATCATCCCCTAGCCCATTACTAATTTAAAATATTTTTTGCAAGTTCACTATTGCTTGGAAATCTGTATTTTTATTGATGTTAATAATGTGGTCAATAAATCACCCCATTGGGAAAATACCAGCAAAATTAATGTATGTTAAATTTAACATTCAGTACAGAGCAAGGAAGCTTGCCTATTAGAAGCAGCAAACAATAGTCAACAACATTATATTACTGTGGTCCCAGAGTAGCTTGCCTGATGAAAGCACAGGCATGTGGGCTGCCGGGTGAGTCATACAATTAGGGGAGTAATTCACTGGGAATTCAAGAGGGAACATCACACTGGATCTGGCACTCCTGTGAGTTAATGTTTCCTACTGGCTAGACACCAGGTGAGCGCAAGTGGACACTGATTGGCTGGTCTTTGTCCTCCAGAGACAGATAGATTGCTAATTCCTTGGTATAAATAATCAGTTGGCTTGGTCGTGGGATCAGAGGACAACCACTGACCATTCCTTTCTGTTGTAGGGAATTGCTGCAGTGAGGGAATGTAATTTGTCATTATAAATAGGTCAAGTAAAATAATCGGCCTATACATTTTTATAAAAACAATAAAAACATTTACATTACAAAGTTGTAACAGGTTTGGGTCATTACATTAACTGATTATATTATCATCTCTAATAAGGTTTAATCATTAAGATAACATAAAGGCAAATGTCATGACACACCTTATGGTTTCCTTCTATTCAGTTAGGATTTTTTTATTTCCACAGCAGAGGTCGTAAGTGTTACTTTTATACCCCCCTTTGCTGAATCAGCAATGAATACAGTATATTCATAGTTTTTCCTTTCCCCTTGCAGCATGTCAGCGCTTAGTATAAGAACTGCTTAAAGTTTTTGAAGAGATGATTTTCTATTCAGGGATACCAAGAAATTTAGTACAAAAAAAAAAAAAATGGACCACCCCCTGCCATTCATCATTCATAGTAAAGGGATAACATTTTGTGGCACCACTGCTTTTGTAAGATGGCTAGCTCATTAAAATCACTTGTATAAATATGAGACGTGAAGAGGTATGTAATCGGGGAGATCAAGATATTTAGCAAACAAGCGGTCTGAGTGGGGTAAAACAGGCAACACATGTCAAGCACCTCCAAGCACTGCCATGCTGTGCATGGTTTTTATGCTATGTTTGGTAGAGTCTATTAGAGTACTCATCTGTTCATGTGACAGTGATACAAGCTAAAGAAAAGCTCACACAAAGCACCAAACATGTTCTTCATGTTGCTAATCTGGCAAGGTTATGCTTGCTCAACAAATTTGCTAAGGCCAAATGTATTCTTGCCTTAGGAATCTTGTTAAGCAAGTAAGATATCACCAAGTTTCTTGTTAAAGTGTGCCTCATGTGTTATTTATTGTTTCCACGGCACATTTGTACCCATCTGTGCATTACTGCACCAGCACTGAGTAGAAATAGCTGATATACCTTATTGTGGCAGTGTCCACATTCTGTATATATAGATATGTCCCTGAGGTGTCTCTAAACAAAACTTTATGAAAAAAAAAAATGTTGCAAACACACTTTTCAATCGTACATTTGCTTCAAATAAAAATGTATCTCTATGACATTACAAATGCCTTACTGTGAAGGGTTGGCCATTTGCCCTACTGTTCACTTGTTATTGTCTTTTCTATATGATGTTACTGTATCTTCCAAAAGGAGATTAGAGGCTACAATTGGGGTATTTAATGCTGTGATGCAATTATACTGTCACCAGGCATGCTGACCCAGTTTTAAAAATTACTATATATTTACTATAAACATTTTACTATAAACATTAGCCCCCCTATAAAACAGACCTAAGGTTTAATAGCCAAGGTTTTAAACTATTTCTCACATGTCATTAGCATAAGACTATACTCAATAAACCCCTTACTGTTTCGCTAGTTTATCTTTGTTGTTCTCAATACTTGTCAGACTTTATTTTCTTGAGGATGCTTTTCTATTAGACGCTAATAAATGTTTACTTATGGTGAAACCACTCTATATAAATTAGTTGGCTCTTGAATAGTACTCTACTTTGAGGTACACATTTTACTTTAGCACACTTTACAAATGTACTTGGCTTTTAATACTAAGGTACAGTGAAATATAGAAATGTACCCAGGTTTTGGGTGAGGTTTTATATTATGGACTTGATACTAGCAAATGACTCAGATAATAATATGGATATTATTATTATTATTATTATTATTATTATTATTATTATTATTATTATTATTATTAGTCATAGTAGTATTTTTTTAACACAAAACAGACAGGCAAACAACCTACATGGCAAAAATAATTAGTGCAGGATTACACACAAAACATGACAAGCCATCTGTGCTGTTAAAGTTAAGGTTACACTGCAAAACAATATTTAAATACAGTACAGAGGATATCAGGCACAATGGAATAGGTGCTGGAATTCAATACTGACCAAGCAAAAGCCTCATGGAACCCAATGATGCAATAGAGTTATGCTTAAGATCATTTATTTAGCATATTATCACCCTGTGAAGTTAAAATTCAAACAATAGTTTATTCAACAGTGCCCCCCATTGGATGATTTTGTATTGCATCACTGGGTTCATGGCTCTTCTGCGACAGTACAGTGCCAAAATATTGGTATTTTATGTCAGCTAAGGCAGCCACAGATGAAATGGTTATATCCCAATTATTTTATGTCAGCCATATATATATATATATATATATATATATATATATATATATATATATATATATATATCAAAGAAAATGTTCAGTTTTAAAAGCTGAGAACAAGATCAAACATGAAAGTATTAATGTCAAAGATCAGAGTTTTTTTTGTGAAGGTACCGTCACCATTCAGTCTTTAAACAAAAAGAAAAACATTGAAAAGCGAATTTAAAAAAGCTTGTTTTGGAGGTTAAACCCTGTCCCTGAACCTCAAACTACAAAGAGTTTCTATAGCAACCATAAAGCAGTCTAGAGATATGTTTTAAGATAGTATACTAAAATGTCATCAGTGCTTGAGTGGTTGATATAACTATAATTATTACAGAAAAAGGAATATAAACAGTTGCTATTTTTTATAATGCTACACCATACAACATATTTTTAAATACAATGTCCAGCATCTCAAGCTCTTTACAAAACAGCAACCGACATATACATTAAAAACTGAAACTGAACAACTGTTAAAGGTATGCATAGGGGTGGGCAGAAATCCTATGAAATGCAAAAAAAGGTTGTAATATTGACTTTTGAGAAGTCTGCGGAGGCTGTGTGCTCCAGTGATTAAAGAAAAGGGCTTGTAACCAGGAGGTCCCTGGTTCAAATCCCAGCTCACTCAATGATTCACTGTTTGACCCTGAGCATGTCACTTAACCACCTTGTGCTCTGTCTTTTGGGTGAGACGTTGTTGTAAGTGACTCTACAGCTCATGCATAGTTCACACACCCTAGTCTCTAGACCCTTCTGCTAACCTTAATAAGCACACAAACCCTCTGTGTAAAGGTACCTAGCTTCTAGTTGAATTGAGAATAACTGCCTACAGTTTAATTTAAAAGGCAACCTATTTACCAGGGCTATTTAATATCTGCCTCCCAGTTGTCCTCTTCAGAAAAGGGGAAGGTTTGAACAAAAATACTTTGATCAGTCATGTTTGAGGCTTTTGAGAGAGAGTTTTTTTTTTTTTTTTTTTAAATGAGGTTTGGTTTGATTTCTCTAGAGGAAAGCTGCATTCAAAAAGGTGACCTTCCTTCGCAAGCACATTGCAACATCTTCAGAGCTGAGTAACTGCCCAAGGCATTTCTTGCAGCAAAAAGTACAAAATAAGTGAAAGGGCCTGAGCCCAGATCAGGAGGTTTGCTTTAATGAGATCTTGATTATTTCTCCAGATGCACATTGAGACCAATTAAAGTCTTTAAAAATAATCGTTACTCACACTCCTATTTTGATACGTGAAAAGTATGTGATTAAGGGAAGGCATACACATGTTTAAAGCAGGTTTCCCTAATCAGTCAATCAACTGTTTCCCAAATTAATCACTCAGGAATTAATAAACAACTGGAAAGTGCATTTAATAGATTTTTTTTTTTTTTACTGAATAATAATCAAGTTAACACAATACTGTATAATGCTGTTAATTGCACACCAGTGACTGGTTTCACAGTCCCTGTTAGTACTAAGCTTGGACTGCCTAATGGGAACTTAGGTAAAGTAGTCTAAGATCAGTGCTTATTTGGGTCTGTGAAATCAGCCATTAGAATTCCTGTACAGTTAGATTTCTGAAAAGTATTTTTTGATAGAAGTCACGTAAATACGGTTTAAGATTAACTGCACCACGCTGAAAATTGGTGTTTTCAGAAAACTATTTAAACTATAGTCGACTTTAACATTTTCAAATACTTTTAAAAGGTAGGGCTAGGTCATCAATTTCATTCCTTTCACATTCAGAAGTCTGAATTTAAAGTGTCTTAGAATACACATTTTGGAGGTCTCAACTTAGACACGTTTGAGATTAGTCAAGATCACTAAATCATCACACAAGTCTGCCCCATGGAAGTGTCTGCTTTAGAGATGTGCAAGATTGAATGGCAGAGGATGTTTAGGCCAGGATTAATGTGTGAATTTAAAATCTACAAGGGAAAGTTAATTTGGCACATGTGACATCCAAGACTAGTGTCACAAAATTATCCAAAGAAAAGAGTCAAGTCATTAGTGGTCCTTTTTAGACGACTGAAAACTGAGGTGTTTTTGTATTTGTGTTGCAGTCTCAGCGGCGTGTCACTTTCCACTTGCCGGATGGCTCTCAGGAGAGTTGCAGTGACAGTGGGCTAGGGGACCATGAGCCCGCAAGCAGTGCCAGCACCACCCAACCCCTGCCTCTCGGCTTCCCTCAGGAGGAGTACTATGAGCACACCTCACCCAACAGCCGCACTGAGGGGGACGGCAACTCAGACCCGGAGTCCAGTAAGTGATTCCTGCCACTGCAAGACAAATCACCTGCACAACAATGCAAAGTCATCAGATTTAATAGGAAGCACTGACCTACAGAGCTACTAACACAAATAAAGGGCTGTTTATTATAGTTAAACCTTGAGTCCAGGAGTACAGCTGACACACAACTCTTTTAAAATATTTTGAACAAAAGATAAAAAGCTAGGCAATGATGTCATGTGTACCTGTTTTGTTGTTATTTAACTGAATACATATTTGTAATATCTGTTATGACATATTAACCTAATGTTTATACAAGTTGTTATTGTAGCATAACTTGGGAATCTACTGGGGGTCTACTTTTTTTATTTAAATGCTAAGAAATCCACTTATTTTTGAAGATAGCTTATATTAGAAAGAAGTTTTTAACAATTAACTACAAATGTTAATGAGTTATGCCCATAGTATGTTGGTATAGTCTCTTTAAGTAGACTAAGTCTCAATTACTCGAAATCCTTATTAGAATTTTTTTTTTTTTTCAGAAAAGAACAGCACACACAAAATCATAAAAAATATTATATTTGTCCTGTAAGGTTAATGTAGCATACATGTATTAATAAGGAATTAGGTGTTTAATGAATTCAAATGGAAATCGTATTTGAACATAACATATTCTGAGGAGAAAATACACTTCACAGAAGAACTGTCACAGCGTTTGTTTTTAACAAGCCGTTGATGTGATATGGTACAAATGTCTGTCTAACTTCAAAATTAAAAATTCAAAAGTAGGCTCTACCTCTGAATACCAGTATTCATACCAGTATTCATACCAGTATTCAGAGGGGATTCAAAACTATATTTAAAGAGTCATACATTGTCCCAGTGGATGTGTAAAATGTGGTGTTGGCTTTATTTTGCCTCACAAAGCAGGAAAAACAGTTAGGAAATTACATCACACATTTCCCCACGCTGCCCCTGAAAGTGTAATAAACCTTAGATAGTGACAGTCTGTGCCCATTCTCTCTTAAGTGTTACTGAACAGGTTGTATGTTTTAAAACACAACTCATGTCTTTCCCTAGCTTTCTGCTTTGTTGTTCCAGGAGGTCCCTTGTTCAAATACCGGCTCGTTCACTCACTGACTCATTGTGTGACCCTTAACTTGTGCTTCGTCTTTCGGGTGAGACGTTGTTGTAAGCAACGTTGCAGCGTATGGTTAATTCACACACCCAAGTCTCTGTAGGTCACCTTAGATAAAAGTGACTGCTGAATAAACAAATAATACTCATGCAATAACTTTTTCAACATAATTGCAATTGCTTTGGTATTTTTATCAACATACCGCTTTTCATAAATCTGTTTTGACTAGCTGCTATCATTAAACATGGGTTATACTTCGGGTCTTCCTATCAAAATCTCTTCTGGATTCATAAAATGTGTGTAAAACAATGGCACACAAAACAATTTATAAACAAGCCAGTAAATCTGCTATCCGTTTAAGTGCTTTTTTTGTTGCTTAACATGTAGAGTTCTTGCTTAAGGTTTTATTACTGGTTCTTATTGTACCCTAACCCACCAAAATAATGTATTTATTTATATATTGCCATTATATGTGGTTTGTCATCCTGACAGGCTACTGCTGTGTGGGTGCTTGCATTTGCTGTTGTGTGACAGGCAGGAGAGTGAGGCCCGCAGGAGCGCATACTTTATTTACATAAACACAGTCAGAACATTCAGGAACCCCACGTGACGCTAGCAGCAATGATAGCTCCATGGGACATACGGCCTTTAAACAAAAAGAAAAACAGAAAAACAGAATAAAAAGAATAAAACACAGAACAAAACTATAAATAAACTGCCATGAAAATGATGTGAGCTCTAAATACATGGGAGGTTCCGTTTATTCACCTTGCTCTCTATACCTTGGTGGGATCTACAATCCCCGAACGATGATCAGCCCATCGGTAGCTCCTTACCCTCCATCTTGAGGGGCTTCAGCTCCTCCCTCTCTGGCTTCTCACTCACATCTCTGTTGGCTCCCCTCTCTGGATCCCTCAGCAGCGTCACCAGTGGCTGCTGAGCATCACCTGCAGGCTTGCCCTCGTCCCACCAAAAAAATGTCAGGGGTTTAAGCATCTCAATCCCCTCCTGATGTCCCTCCTTGCCTTGGCGAACCAAAGCAAATCCTACTGCCACCATATGTGACAGGGTAGCATCACTGGCAAGACTTGTTACCAGCAGGAAGAGAGACTCAGACACAAGAAGCTGTAGTTTAAAGTGCTATTGCACATTTATTAACAAAACCCCAAAAATAAACAGTTCAAACAAAACCAGTAGTGCTAAGGCTGGGCATTTAGCCTTCACTATTACAGTCTGCACACACACACATTAATTAAGTCTCCAGCCACATTCTCACATGGATTCTGGCATGGAGGAATTTAACCCCCTTCCTTCCAACCCAATATCCCCCCCCCCACACACACACACACACACACACACACAAACACTACACCGGCAGGGCTTCCACCCTGCCACACATGCATATTCATAAACATGTTTTCCACCCCTCTGAACCTGTGCTTAAGCAAGCAGGTAGAACAGATGAACTAATCAAAATGCTGAACTTTGGGAGAGGAGTCGAGAACCAATGAAATGTTTCTGATTGAACAGGTTGGATTGAACCCGCTCATGTTTTGAATTCAGAAGACATTTTGATGAGAAGACCCAAATTATACATAACCAATGTTATGTGAAAATAACTAGTCAAAACTGACTTTTCACCACTTATATGTTAACAAAAATATCAAAGCAATTGTAATTATGACAAAAAGATATATTGAAAGAACACATACAACAAAGCAGCAAACTAGGGAAAGTAATGTGTTGTGTTTTAAACCCTACAGCCTGTTCAGTAACGCTTTAAGCTATTTGGGGAGCTTGCGAACAATGGTGCATGCCAGTTCTGCTGGTGGATTAGTGACCCTGCGATAAAAAGGCTTCCCATCTCATGTTAATCCACTGAACCACATCTTGGTATATTACAACTTCAAGAGGAATACATTAAATGAATCCCAGGTGCTTCTGATTCACAAAGCATTTTTGCAACTTAATCAAAAAGCCTTAGAGATCCGATCTGCATAGATCTTTTCATTTTGTTTGTAGTTCTAATTCATGATATTGGGACATTATCACAGAATTGGAACAGTTCTTCCTTAGGCAAAGGCAATTAAAAGGAAGAAAGGTATAGACTAATTTTTCTGTCTTGTGCCTCAAGCAACCCTACTCCAGCCTGTATCGATTTGGAAAGAGGTGCACACTTGCTGATAGCACTCATAGCACTTCCTCTATGTATTCTGGGACAGTTCTGAGCTTCAAGCTTTTCTGGCTAAAAAAATAGCTATAGAAGCTTCCCTGCATCACTAAGGAGACCTGTTGGGCAGACAAAAGTGATGTTTTTGTGGGTGTATTGTTTAGTGGATGAGGCTTTTGCTGAACCTCCAAGACAAAGTGGTAGCACTGGTGCACTGCAAGGGCTCATTGTAAAGGTGGCGGATAGAGATAGCAGTGAACTGAACCATAATGAAGGAAGGAATGCAGGGAACGCTTTATTAAAAATAGTTAGGCTAATTGTTTATTTGGTTCATGAGGGCCAAAGTCCTGAATGTATAATGCATTTTATTAAGGCAGATAGTTATCCCTTTCATGAAACCTACTTCACTGGAACCACTAGATCAAACATATTGTAGTGCAAGGTCTGTCTTTGAGTCCAGCCCACTGGCTCTGTTGATACCAAGTAACATTACAAACATCATTGTGTCAGTTTTGATCAAGACACCATCTCAGGGACCTATATCAAGCTGTGGAAGGGTGGTGGGTGATTCACTGACACAAGAGACAGAACAGTTGTACTTGGAACACCACCCAGGTGCCCAGTTTTATTTTCGGCACTTTCACCGTTTTACCCGCAGAGGGCACTGTTGTCCGTGGGCTGCCTATCAACAATGATAACCAGCACCATGGTAATACCAAAGCTGGTAAATTGAATTAACTGCAGGCGCACTCACAGGTGCTCAAAATAATACAGAGAACAGAAGGCGAAAAGAACAAGGGAAAATAAAACAGTAATAAAACTACAAATAAAAGGTGCTGCACTCGGCAGCGTTATCCCGGTCACCGCTACCTGCCCGATCCGGATCACAGACCTACTCTAGCGGCTCCCTGCCTGCTCTAAACAATACTCCGGGGGTCTGCCCAAGGGTTCCCCGCTGTCACCCTCTGGCTTGTTCGCCGCTGTCTTTCTCCCAGCTGGTTTCTCGGTCCTCAACCAGCGCTTCTGTACACACAGCGCATCTAAAAGGGCAACCCTGAGGAAACAGTAGAACATTATCTTATAGGGCTACCAATCTCCCCAAGACCTGCCTCCCAGCCATTCAGAGAGAGGGAAAGTCCACACACCCCCTTTCCCACCTCCCCGTGTCACTGCCATGACTCATAGGTGGTTGTTGGACGACTGCTGCCCTCCTCCTGCGGCACTGTGAATACACCAGAAGAGTCAGAACAGATCTCCCCCTGCTACACAAGCATAAAGCTTGGAATAGTTTAAAGGATAGAATATTTTGCACAGTAAATTATGAAAAAGAAAAAAAAAAACAACATCTCGCTATGGCAGCTGGGTAGCCCTTTCTTTTTCCAATGTGTAATCTTTAAAAAAAAAAAAATCTTCTCAGATCTTTTTGCCGAAACTTTGTTTTTTGAGTTTTTATGATATGCCAGCATTATAATTAACAGCCGGGCAGTATTTTATTGAACTACTGAACAGAAAAGCATCTGTCTAGTTTATGCTGTTGCAAGGATGTGTGTACGCAGAATTCAAACTTACTTGAGGTATGATGGAGAACCAATGGATACTGCTTCTTAATACTGCTTGATTTTCTGAAAGGGTAATAAACATGGTGTATTGTTGTGGAATATTTATACATACACTTCCACAAAGGATTGAACTGCAACCTTAAAATTACATGGTCACCAATAAACTGAGTTAAATGTCACAAGGTGATATAGATTTTTTAGGTCATAGGTTACATGTGTAAAAACCTAAGACTCTCTTTTTTCCTTCATCCTATTTGTTGTGATAGGATATTTTAACTCACCTTTGACGTCTTTAATTTATTAAAAATGAAGACATTGTAGTCTAATAGAAAAACAATAATCATAATGCATTTAAGAACACAAGAAGGTTTACAAATGAGAGGAGGCCATTTGGCCATTCTTGCTTGTTTGGTTGTTAGTCTTAGTGATCCAAAAATCTCATCAAGCAGCTTCTTGAAGGATCCCAGGGTGTCAGCCTCAACAACATTAGTGGGGAGTTGGTTCCAGACTACCACAATTCTCTGTGTAAAAAAGTGCCGCCTATTTTCTGTTCTGAATGCTCTCAAAAAGCATCAAATTAAACCTTTTATTCCTGGATACCCCACCACATATGCAGGAAGAGACTTTCCCAGGACTGGGGAAAGGATTTCCCTGAGATTGCATCTTTTTTCCAATCCCTATTTCATCATTTGAGGAAATGTTCCCTATATTTCCTTAACCTGTGCTTCAATATCTGATTTTCACAACAAACATAATGCAGTTTTCTTTTTCCAAAGAATCTCAAAAGTCAGTAAGAATTGGTTGGAATGGCTGCTCAAACTGAAAAAAAAACACATATTAGGAGATTAATCTAGTAAACCAAGCATTATGAAAGAACATCACAACAGAAAGTATTTCTTGAAAGTATAAGAATTTATTTGTGTTCAAAGTAAACTAGTAGGTGGGTGACTTCTCAACTACATATTCATACAAATGCTCAAAGCGCTGAGCTATCACCCAGAGATAGTGGTCTGTCAAGGTTATTTAAATCTGAAGAGAACAGATTTTATCAAGGGAACATGGACCTTCGATTGTCTATTATATATATATATATATATATATATATATATATATATATATATATATATATATATATATATATATATATATATATATATACACACACACACACACACATAGTTTTTAATTTGCAGCTCAAAGACTTTGAGAGAGAGGTATTGTCAGGTGATGGTGACAGATAATCTCCTTCCGAGCACTTCCCCTAAAAAGTTGACTTATAAAGTATAACTGAGTCATATGAAATGAAACCAGCAGATATAGTCTTATTCTGTTGACAGTTGAGAGATGAGTATATCTGAGGCATCAAAAGCCCGCAACAGTTTAGATATGACTTTATCATTGAGAGTCAGGCTTCTCCAAGAACAGCAATCCCTTATCTTGTCTGCTTGATTTGAAAAGGACGAATGCTCGGAGCCTGTTTGAAGATGGTATGGCTAGGTTTGAAATGTCACCAGCTTTGAATAACTGCCTTTCCATGGTGGATAATAGGTGGCCTTCTCATCACAACGCATTTCTCCCTTTTTTTAAAAAAGAACATCTTTATTAGACCACACACACTGTAAAATAAAGTTCATATGACATTTATGTTTATATTATAAAGAAGGCCAGTCAGTTAATGACCTTTTTGCATGCCATCATTTTTGCTTTACTGTATGAGACTGCTAGAGCTTTCACTTAATCTTTGAACAAAGATGCCCAGCACCTTTCAAATGTTCTCAGTGAAGGCTTTCTTTGAAGCACAGGTTATTGTGCCTGCCAACTAATTTACATTTCTGGGTGATTATTATTATTATTATTATTATTATTATTATTATTATTATTATTATTATTATTATTATTATTATTATTATTATTATAGTAACCTCTGTGTGATTCAGGGGGCATGAGCAAGGGCTCCTGTAATATCTGCTGAACCCTTATTTAAACGTCAAGTCATGTACTTTCCACAATCTTACCCTCGTTCTCCACCACTATGCTTTCCTCCTCTATTATGCCGCTCTGCAACAGTCTCCCGATGGGGGTAAGTGAAGCTTACTTACCAACCTTAGAAGCTCAATAATGGCCACCTGGAAGGTACTCTGTGAGCTGAGGGGAACCCCCGGCCAAATCTGTCTAACTATCTTTCGTCTTCTCATTTTCTCACCTTTAGGAGCCCCTTGGGGGAAGTGTCGGTTACTTCCCAGCCTTGGAGGCAGATCGGTTCGGTCTCACCTCCATGAGTGCGGTTCTCCGTGAGCCAAGGGGAATCCCCTTACTAGTCTCTAAGTCACAAAGCACTTCTCTCTTATTATCAATTCACACTCGGGAGCAGTATCTCGGTCATATCTTATATAATAATGATAATAATATTATGATTATGAAGTTGCTGATGATGCTGATGATTACGACTACTATCTAATAATAATAATAATAATAATAATAATAATAAATAATAATAATAATAATAATAATAATGACATAATTCAATTGATCTTAGTTGTTGTGGAGTTCTGTTCCCTATGTAGGCCTTATGAACAGTTTGAAGTAAACACTTTATAGCAAATATGCATTTTCATTTAAAATGACAGTTCGCCATCACCAACTTCAGATGAGATAGTAAAGCTTACACTTCATTCATAATGAACAAACATTTAGAAGAATTACCCATTCAATACACTTTGTTTTCTCTATGATTTGCAAGACAGCTGTGCTCACAGAATGAATCACCTTCAAGCTTTAGACCCTATGAATTGTACAACTAATTTTACTTTTATTTGTGAGTTTCATAATTGCATGAGTCAGTTAGATTCAGTCCCTTCAGCAAATATGTCAAGGAAGTCATTAAATAATGACTAATTCTAGACAGTCTGTCCTAAAAAGAAACTAGAAATGTGTTGATTTACATCTTTATTGAACTTTGAAGATTCCCTGCAGATAATGAGATGGAAGCTATTGATAATGCTCTACTGAGTCAAACTTGCATTGTTCTAATCAATGAAACCAAGATTTCTTTTTTTTAAGAGCTGTGTACTGGCCCAGTTTGTATAGTAGCAATATGTATAGTAATCAGAGTAAATGGACTAACCTATTACCAAGCCCAGACAGAAAATGTGCCTACAGTTTTTTGACAAAAATGCCCAGAGATCTATAAGCCTGCAGGAAACGTAAAATATGCAGAATTACCATGGGATTCAGTGGATTCAAATAATGCCCACAGTACAGTATTGTTGTCTGCCATGCTACCACAATAACACAAACACTAGCTCAGCCACACACTGCTGTAGAACTAAACAAACTAAATATGCACTTAAATTAGCAATACCCAGCTTCATATAGCTGTATGTTCCACTATCCATGATATTTACTGAGTTTGTTGCTAAGAAAGTCAGGTATAATGAAAGTGTGGACTGGGTCGTGCATTTGACCAGCCTGAGAAGAACCTATTTTCATGCTTGACTAATACAGTACATGAACAACTACAGTAAATGAACATCCAGTGTTGATATGATAATCGATACATTTAATAAACTTATTCTCATACTAATTCTTAAACGTAAAGGGTGATATGTTCCCATGTGTTGATCCAATGCTGAAAATGCTTAGATGTTTTTCATTGGCTGAGAAGTGGTACAACTGCAAAGATTTGCACTGCTAGATCATTTGAACTTTCCGACAGATTCTGTCTGGCCTTGCCTGTTATATATATATCTAAGATTTTAAATCCGATCTTGTTGACAGGCAGAATACATCTTGGGCACTAAGGTTTTTCTCTGCAACTGCAAGCCAAACTGAAAAGTATAATCCTCTGGGTTTTGTCATTAGAGAATTGGTGTTTTCATATTCATAGAGAGTGTGAGAGAGATTAATATATATTTTCACCATGTTTTTTTGAACTTCATAGCATGACACTGGGTTAAATGCTTTGTGAACCAGCCCTGTATGTATTTGAGAAACAACATATCCATTTATTTTACTGTGGTGTATAGTTTACAATACATTTGCGTGAATCAATACTTACAGTGCAGTATGGAAAAGGGTTAAAAAAAAAAAGTTGAAACTGCAAAATTTGCCTTGTACCACTTTCATAAGAACCTTATGTAAGAATGCAATGCTCTCAGTATGGCATCCTACTTTTTATAAAGGCTGCAGAAAGCCTGCAGCCCAATGCTGAAGACAGTATTAGTCATTAAGAGAGTTAAAAGGAGACCTTAATCTCTTGCATATGGCCTTCAATGACCAGCTTATGTCCTGCTCGTCCAAGAACTAAATCTGCTATTTAAAAAAAATGGCTCAATCCCATTTTTATACTGTAGGTATAATAAGATTACAGTCAGGCATCCTGGCCAGACTTTTATGGTAAGAGTTTTAATATGCACTTTCCCAAAGTGTTTTTCTTGGGTAATTTTTCATTGCTTTTTAATTTCTGTTTGCAATTTTCCTGGAGTTGCAAATTCAGTGTACTCAGACTGTCCCCTGCAAAGCATATTTTAAAGTTGGCAAAATTGCATCTACCTCTTTAATCCATATTCCTCACGTAATATTCTATACTCTTAACAAAATGATCCTCAATGGCACTGCAATGGCAATGCAATGTTTCGTTATTAGGCAGCAGTGGTGGAAACAATAATGCAGTTGTTCAGTATTGTACCGCCCCTTTTATAACGTCACCCTCGCATACCACCAGCTATTCTCTGAACAAATGTCACCAATATGGAAACAGTGCTATTTTTACCCGTTATATCGCCACCCCGCTGTCCTCCACCCGAAGAGATGATAAAATGTTACTAGTAGACCTACTGTTGTGTTAAGAACTAGTACTGTAGTTTTAAAAAATGGCCTGGAGATACTGTAATTGTATAACAAAAAAAAAAAAGCATCTAAATTTATTGCAACTTTTCCCAAGGTTTTTTTTTTTTTGTCATTGCTGATCCACAGATTATTCAGAATAATACATTTTTAATCGATCCCCATGGTATTTTCCAAACTTTCCTGAAAGTTTTAAAGCGCATGAATTCAAATGGCCTCCGAATGTCTCCATATTTCCGGACCAGTCAGACAATGTGTCAAAAGAAAACAAATGGTTTGACTTTCATAATCTGCAATTTCAATTTTCGGGTTTCCATTATTCGTACAATTAGAAGCTATAATGACAGCAGAGTTTAATTACAGAGTCCTGTAAATCACCCCCACCCCCTGTATCTCTCCCTGGAAACCAGCCTGCATTAGCTGTGACACTGACAGATGACTTCCTTTTTATATGAAACCAAAACCTTCCAACTCGCAGGAACTATCACAGAAATTAATTAGTCTTTAAAAGTCATTAGCAGGGACAGAAATTTAAATCCACTCCAAACTAAAAAAATATAGAATTGTGTTAATTTTATCTTATTATTCTGAAAACCTTGCACTAAATCTGTCATGTATTCAGCTAACTTGACAGCTGAAAAATGCTAGTATTTAACTAAAAAAAGTTTAAATCGTTAATGAATATTGCAGAACGATGGCAATACCACTTAATGCAAATAGCTTGAACTTTGGAGAACTTGTTTTTACACAATTGAATATGAATATATAGAACTATACACAGTCAGCACTCACATATCTGACCCTATAAAATGTTGCCTTCAGTGACGGTTAAATGATGATTATTTTATTTCAGCCCCTTCCAACCCTTGTCTGTTATTCTTCAGGGAACACAAAGATATAATGTCAAAAATACATATCTGAAAGACTGTATTTTAAAATAAGTAGACTTCCATTTAGATATACTGTACTTGGTTTTGTTGATACAGTATTATATTTTCAACAGAAGAAGTATTTAAATTCAGAATTATATGATTCTGAAAATATCACTTGCCAAAAGATGTCTGTAGACTGTAATACAGTACATACTTTTAAATCCGGTATGTATTGTAGCAGTATGTAAAATTCACCATTAACAACCCAACAGTCAAAATCAAAATGTTACCCATGCACAGAACTGTGTAAAACATAAAAGGCTATGCAATTTAGCAAAAGATTAAAAAAAAAAAAAAAAAAAAAAAAAAAAAACAGTTTCCAGAATTAAAACAGTATCCAAAGTCAGTATTCACAATTGCAGAATATAGCGCTTGATAAATCCCTAATGCCACAGTTCACTTGCAAATGAAAATACACAAAAGCAGCTAAAGAGCACAGATCTAAAACCAGTGCATCACAGTATCTAAAACGGTTTAATGATTAACTTTTACTTTACCATAGCTTGTCTCGTTTGCTTTGTTTTTGCTGCATTTTCGTCATGTGAAATTGAAGGAAGCGCTGTGTAACTGCTCAGTCAAGACAGACCAATTTGGCATGCGAGGGGGAAAGAAAAAACCCAGGCTGTGACTGATAAAGAAGTACAGTGTAACACTGAAGTGATGGGCTTTGTAACAGAAAACTGGTGATGGAGTTGGAAAGCGAGATTGATTTTATTCTTAATACAAGGACGGTAAAACGTGACTGTCATGTATCTGGGTAACGTATATCCAAGTGCTGACTGTATAGCATCTCTCTTTGATTAGGCAATAGTGTTGCAGCTGTCATCACCTGCTACATAAGTGACAATGAGTAAGGTCAATAACTTACAGATAATGAGAGAATTTATTATTATGGCTGGACTAAGGAACAGAGTTGTTACATTACTTTCCATGGAATACAGAATGTAATAAATCACTAGGTGAAGACTGATTCAGAATTCTTTTGGCAACACTGTCCTTAGCATACCCTTAAGACAGACCCTGAATATGCCTTTTATCTGCTGTGATCAGATGAAAAACTTATTGAGCTTAAGGGGAACAGTATTAGGTTATAAAGCTTTTATACTGGGATTGCCTAAGCATTAAGCAAAACAGATGCCCCATGCCACTCTGACCTACTGACTCCATTAAAGAGAATAGGTTTTTGTCATTAGAGAATTTGTGAGTTCATATTCATAGAGAGTGTGAGAGAGATTAAATATATTTTTATCATGTTCTTTTGAACTTCCTAGCAAGACAGCTTAATCCAATCTTTATTAACATGTAGATTCCCGTTTAAAATGCTAGCGGTTTTGAAACTACAAGTTAACTTGAGACTTACATGTTGATATGCACTGCCCTGCAAAAAGCATCTGGACACCAGCTCTGAAAAAGAACGACTAGGACGCAGCTTTTGTTATCTTTTACCCCACTCAGATCCCTTACTTACTAAATATCTGGGTATCCCTGAATAAATAACCATCCCCTCTTGAAAAATGGGTAACAGGCTTAAATTAAGATTTCCAATAAGTGCTTGGCACACCAAATGCTATCCATTTACTACCAATGCAAAATAATTGTGTTTGTCCTTCTTTTAGCCTAACAAATGATGACTGTAGCAGCCTTGTTTTGGTGAAAATGAAGAACACTTAGTCCACCCTGTTATTCTGCATTGGTAGTGAATGGATAACAGTTGAGGTGCCTCATGTAAATAACTCATGAGCTAAGGCCTAGTAAATAGGGCTCAGTGTGACTAAATGACAACCCTGCATTCCAGGTTATACATACCGCTCTGGTCCTGTAAAATGTCATGTAAATCCTTATCAGTAAACATTTTCTGTATTTTCATTTACAGAACAGTATGGATTGGAATACAGCTAGAAATTCAATGTTTCAACTGACTATAACCCAAAAGGTTTACTGATTTAGTTTATTAAATACATTATTTTATTCCTGCCATACAGTACGCATCCCTAGATGCCAGTACACAATAGTAGAAATGACACTAAACCTATTTCTAAAAACAGGGATTAGCAATGTCACTTGGATTTTGATCTTCTTAACAGCTAAGCAAATAATATAAAAAATCTCCAATATTCTCCTTGTAATTTTTCAGAGCGGCTTATAGTGTTTTGACTTGAGTTGGGTTTACCCACAATAAACTCAGTCAGTAGTGACAGCCCTGAATACGGTCCAATATAAGTTGTTTTTCTGTACTGTTTCATAACATGTCTACTCTATGTATTTTAAGTATGCATTGCTGTATTTCACAAGGGACAAAAAAAAAAAAAATCCCTATACCCAATTTACTGCCATGGCAAATTCATGTAATTAAAACACTATTTGAAAATCTGAGCTCAATAGAACTTGAAGAAATTAGCCCTGTTGTTTTTTTCAGGTTCTGTGCATGTTTTCATTTGAAATCCATGGAGGATGTTTCAACCCTGCATGATTTTCCACTTGAATTACAGTAAACATAAAAGTGCTTGCATGAGATGGCAGCAAGCTAGGATCATATCTTCATAATCTGATAATGACAACCTTGATATCTTTTCTGGCCACATGTTTCACTATGAATTGTAAGGTCAAGTCCTGGTTAAACTGCATTTCAGTGTATTTAGAGGGGATAAATTACTGCTGCTCACTCCTACTGCACATCTAGTGGTCATTTTTATATAGCTCCATCCACCTTGGTCTGGCCTGTTTACCCTTATAAAACCTAACCAAAGTAAAATCGTAGCAAGTGTAAAAAAACACATAGTAAAAACACGGTAAATCATAGGTAAAGCCCAGAGAGGTATAGTAAACATAATTAAAAAAAAAAAAACAACATGTCAAACTATAGTAAATAGTATAACTGTGTGCAAATTTATACAAATCAAATTTTACAATGGTACTATCTGTGCCTGGTACAACAGTATTCTTTTTGGTGAGACCGTACTGTAGATTAAACGATTTCTCTTGTGCAATTGCTATTTAATCCCCTCTTTCCTTCCCAGCGATGTTTTAAGCGTCTTCTGTATTTGAGGTTTATTAATATTCAATCTGAAAATATCCAGAAATAGAATATGCACAATGGAAAGGTAAGCGTGAGAATAAAAGGAAGACAACATAAAGATTAGCTTTCCTGTTAGCTACAGCATCCCACCATAATCTTATTAAATTGTTTGATAACATTTTCTTCCATGTTTAGGCTTTTAGGGGCCTATTCAGAAATATTTATTTCCATGCTCCTAAAACGTTAAAAATAACTCTTTAAATAACTATTATGTTAAAGCTTTGTAAATAGGGTCCTTATAAACACACATCATAATTAGAGCCTTGTGTTTTACACAACTTGTCTTTTAACCTGTAATTTTGTACTGCAGCCACAAAATGGTTGAGATTATATGTATATATATATATATATATATATATATATATATATATATATATATATATATATATATATAAGGTGTCATTCCACAGTAAGCCACGAAAATAATTAAATTTAATAAATGAAACATAATTACGTTACTTTAACCATTTTAATTGCTCATCCCATTATACAAATTAGCAGATTAATAAACAGAATGTTGTACATGGCTACTGAGATTTATTTAACCCTTATGTTCCTGTGAATACGTATAAATTAATACTCATATGTGGAAATACATTATTTATAGGTTTTAATTTACCAGTACACTTTTACACGAATCATTTAGTAAAAAATGTTTTGTTAATACCTGGATCTTACTGGCACAAAAACTCCACTTATTCGCATATTGGATAATTACATAATTCACTTAATTGCATGAAGCTGCACGATCCCTCAGTCCATTGTACATTGCATTTTAGTTTGGATAATTACATAATGCAAACAACATTCGGCAAACAACAGACTCGAGCCTCAGCATCCTACGAGCCTTCAAGGATGCAAAATGGTTGTCAGTCTTGCGAAGTTTTTTTTTTTTCAATCAGCCGAATACTGTGCATACTTCCATCAAATTTTTTTTACTGCGTTAGTCACAAGATCTATAGTAAGGTACTGTACACAGCTGTTTAACTTTTATGTTTAACTGTACTGTATTACAATAGCTTTATGCCGGCTAAATTTATGCCGGCTGTTATATACTGTACATTATTTTATTTGTCATATAGTGCTTTGCCAGAGAATAGTGTTGTTTGCATTGAATGCATAATGTATGTGCTGGTTTACTTTTCTGAACTTGTTCAGTATTTTAAGTTACTTATAATAAAATATAAGGGAAAAATAAAGTTATGTATCTGATCAAAACAAGTCATATATGCATGTACACATATGCATGCCATTGTATTCTCTCACTATGGCTATGTGCATGACCTCACACAGGTCCCGATCCCAGGCAATTATGCAGAGTCAGCTGTACATATGTTGTCAACAGAAGAGAAGATACTTAATGGATTGCAATTTATTGGAATCTGGGCATTTGATAGATTCTGTAACATATGTGAGCTGTGTTTAATTTTTTCTTTCTTTTGATCTTACTAATAATAAATTGCAGGATGTGCCAGCCACCAATCAGAACCCCCTTGTTTTTTTTTTTTTTGTTTTTTTTTTTTATCTGAAGATGACATGATAATATCAATTTGCAAGTCTTTCTACATGAGGTGCGTTTCTTGAAACATGGCAATATCAACTCTTTTCCTATGCAGGAGGTCAAGACAGCTCGTATATTTATAAGGTGTGTTTAGATCCCAACATTCCAGGACAGAGACAAATTAGTCATAAGTATCGAAAATAAACCTACAGATAAGCAGCAAGCAATCAAAAGATCACATGAGTAATCTATATGAAAAAAAAAGAGTAGCAATACCAATGGGAGCTAGCACAAAAAACATAACATAGTCCTGTAATCCCTCCCCACAACATTCTGAAAATGGTGCCAAACAGAAAGAAATTTTTTTGTCAGTCAAAGATGGATTTCATGAGAAAAGCCACCACATCTGAGCCCTCAGTATTCTCCTCTAAGCCCACCATGCGAAGATTGGGCCGTCTGTTCCTGTCCTCTAAATCTGCCAGTTTGCCCTCCAGCTGTTCGATCCTGGTGTCGCAAAGAGAGGCCGATTTCGTGTTCTTATCCACCCTGGCACAGAGACCGGAGAGATCCGCTTTCAGGTCCTTCATGTCGCACGATGAATTAACAAACTCCACATGTATGGAGGAAAGTTTGGTATCCGATCCTCTGCCCATTTCTTCGAAATTTGTAAATTGGGATTCAAAGTACTGACGGTGCCTGTCCACGCAGGTCTCAACAATGGTGACGAGCTCAGACTGGGAGCAAATTTTATCTCCTTTAGAGGGAGATGCCAGCTGGGAGGAAAGTCTCTTTTTTTAGTCTCACAAGGTGAAGTAAATATTAACCGGGTCAAGGTAAGTGTGAGGAATAAAGTTATGCCTTGATTAATATGTGAAAGAGGAGATGAAGGGTAATGAGCAAAAGCCTTAGGCAGCCATATCTCCAGCAGGTCGCCTGATTCTCTATCGTTTTTTTTTTTTTTTCAACAACACCAAATAGTCGCTTACACTTTAAGTCAAAAAGCCATACTCTCACTGCTACAATCTGCAGCAGGAGTATTGGAAGTTATTAATGTCATTTACAAGCTTCATTTATTTATGTATTTATTTTCCTTACATGCTATTTTTGTTACATTGTATTGGAAATATATACTGCGGTAAAAGCACATACAGTCGGCACCACTTAAGGGGAACACTGGTAATTGAAATAGCTGCTTAATAGACAGAACTCTGGGAGATGGTTCTTCTCAATACTATATGTCGTTTAATTGAGTTGTAACTTTGTTGAATTGGAATACAGTTTTTTCAAACGAATGTCAATCTCTTTTCAGAGCAAGAGAGCTTTTTCCCTAGCGCAGTGCAGTGATTCCATAATTATGCTGTGACTTGCGTAAATAGGGTAAACCAGGTTGAACTCTTGAAGGAGCTGGAGTCTCCTGTGGTAAGCATCGCTGGTGTCTCACCTCACCTGATAAGATGTGATTTTATTCTTTTACATTTCACTTATGAATAAAAAACAGCGATTCATTTTGTTTAGCAATAAAAACTGGCTTGTGTTTTAAATTATACGTTTAAAATGTATTCATCATGTGGTGTGATTTCATTTGTTTTATTTTCATGTAGAAAATACTTCTCTCCTGTGCATGTCATAAATTAGGAATACAGATGTGACTAAGGTCCTTTTAAAAGCCTCTCATTTAATGAGGACAGCTGCTTATTCAGGATATTTTTACATCGCCCAAGGCATCCTGATAAAGCAGCGCCAACTGTACTACAGTATTACTGAAAAAACACAGCATTATGCAAAACTATGGAGAGAAAGTAACTTTTAAATGCAAGATTACTATTTTCAGCACTATGGCAGTCATTTTTTGTAAAGATCTGTGAGAACTATTAAAACAAATTGGGACACCGCAAATTTAAATCAATTCATTCCCTATTGTCAAGTCCCAGCTGTACCTCAAGTCAATAGCACTGTGTCCATTAGTATAATCTAAATAACAGTACACAAGTTACACAATTTTGACAGTGCTAATTTGCTTTACATTTTGTACACTTACATGTATGTGACAAGAACAGTCTAAGTACAGCATAAGCACAGTACAAAGATACAAGACTTCTTCTCACTCTTGTAAATACAGACAGACAAATGGTTTTCCTAAACACTGTAATTGCCTCTTCATTCTTGGTACTCATGTTTAGACTTCAGTGTTTCTGAATGTTGACCACAAATTAACTATATGTAGAACACTTCTCTGGTATTGAGCCATTCCTTCACATGCAACAGATATTTATTAATCTGTGATCTTGCTGCTGTGTTAAACCTTGCAGCTAGTTCCCCTACATTGCTGCTTCCAAGGCTTGAGGTGCAAGCTAATTAGAAGCTGTTTCTTCTTTGATTTTGTAATAATTTATAACATTCTCTGAGCCTACTGTACAGTAATTTTGATAATTACAAATAATAAGACCATGAATGCCTTTAGTGCATTGTAATCTAGCCATCGGTCACAGTCTCCATAATTGTATTGTTCCCCATCTCTTTCAACCACATCAGTAATTAACACCCTAACATCCCACCCCCTTCATAGGCTCAACATCTGAGCTTACAGCACACATTCAACGATGCCTTGTGTGTTCCCAAGTGGCATAGCCCAAAGCAGTTGGAAAGAGAGATTATCAACTACTCTAGATTATCAAATATTCTGCAAGAATAATTTAAACACCTTGCAAACTCCTTTTTATCCTGAAATGGTTGATAACATATTTGTAATTTACTCTTTGAATGGCGACAACTTACCGCCTCAACTTATCATCTCAACTTTGCCAACTCTTGTTTATCAGACAAAAATACTACAACCCTGTGGCAGGGATGAGGCCTGCCCCTGTAAATTAATGTATATTTAACCCTAGTCACTTGCCTTTAAAAAGAGACAGTTTCCTGGTGGTTCTTCTGTAGTAATGTAGTTTAGTTCTAGTCAGGCAAGCGGCAGCTGTCTAGGGTCCTACTGTATAACAGGGAGCCTGTTGTTGTTTTGGTGCGTTCAGTAGTAGACCACTAGTGAGTTGTACCCACAGTACCGTCCTGTAAATAAAGACTGTGAACTTCCACATGAGTCTTTTGCCTATTCCCTACAGAACATAACATTGGCGACGAGGTAGACCTACAAAAGAACTTATGTTAAATTAAAAACAGAAATCAGGGAATATGGCAATTTATGGGAAAATAAGTAATCTGAGCCTGACTCAGAAGACTGGCAACAATATGTGGAGCGATTAGGGTATTATTTTGAAGCAAACAAAATAAGTGACGCAGCAAAACAGAAAGCTATTTTCTTAAGTGTTTGTGGAAGCAAAATCTATAGTTTTTTGTGGGACATAATCCAGCCCAGCAAACCAACAGATTTAACATTTGTGCAGTTAACATTGGTACTAACCAACCATTTCAAGCCAAAACCGAGCGTCATAGTACAACGTTTTAAATTCCACAGTAAAGCCAGGAAAGAAGGGCAGACAGTGGCAGTTTTTGTAGCTGAGCTACGCAGACTTACTGAATTCTGTGCCTTTGGTGCTTCGCTGGATGACTTGATATGAGACAGACTGGTGCGCGGGATAAACCATGATCGGATCTAACACCGGTTGCTTTCAGAATCCGATCTGACTTTACAACGAGCCGTGGAGTTAACAACAGCCATGGAAACGGCGGCCAAAGATGTGTTGGAGTTACAGCAGCAGTCCAAAGCCAAATCCACTATCAACATAATCCAGTCTTCTGCGTCAAAAACAGTAGGTACGTTCGGGTGTTTCCGATGGAGTGGAAAGCACAGTGTTGAGAATTGCCGATTTGCTGAAGCAATTTGTCACTCCTTCCACAAGAGGGGACATTTGGCCTGAAAATGCAGAAATAAAGCAAATGAAAAATCTGTAAGAGCACCATCTAGAGGAAAAAGTGACGTTCGTGGAGCAAATTTCTTGAAAGGGGGAGAGGACATTGGAGAGGCTTATACACTGTATCACATGAAGGGGAAGAAGGTTGATCCATTCTGATTCCTAATAGATTTAGATGGACATTCTGTGGAAATGGAAGTGGATATCGGTACTTCTTCCACAATATTAAGTGAATATACTTACAAAAGTTTAGGATTGGGAGATTTAGAAAATACAGGTAAGCTTGTGTACCTATGCAGGAGCCCAGGTTCCAGTCCTGGGAGTTGTATCAACCAGAGTGAAATACCAGGGCCAAGAGAAGCATTTACCAGTATTGATGGTAAAAGGGAAGGGTCCAGACCTTCTTGGCCTGGACTGGCTTCAAGAAATTAGGTTGAATTGCAGAGCCATATTAAAACTAGAGGCGGATAAACCTCCAAGACTTCAGTCAGTTCTAGGTAAATACATTGAAGTATTCAAAGAAGGCCTAGGCACATTAGTAGGAATCACTGCAAAAATATATGAAGACCCTAAAGTAAAGCCCAGATATTTTAAACCCAGGCCTTTGCCCTATGCACTGAGAGACGAAGTGGAGGCAGAGCTGCAGAGATTGGAAAAGGCAAGAATAACTGAACCAGTGTCTTTCGCTGAGTGGGCAGCACCAATTGTACCGGTGGTCAAGCAAGACAAATCAATTAGAATATGTGGTGATTATAAAGTCACAGTCAACCAAGTTTCAAAACTGGACAATTATCCAATTCCGAAAACTGAGGACTTGCTAGCAGTGCTAGGGGGAGGTCAAAAATTTACAAAGCTGGACATGTCTCAAGCATATCAACAGATGACATTGGATGAAGGTTCTAGGAAATTCACCACAATTAATATGCACAAAGGGCTGTATCAATATACCAGACTGCCTTATGGAGTTTCTTCAGCCCCAGGCATTTTCCAACGAACAATGGAAAGCCTGTTGCAGGGCATCCCACATGTGATGGTTCGCATTGATGATATACTTATCCAGGGAAAGATGATGCAAGTCACATGGATCACCTAGACAAGGTTTTGAATAGACTTTCAACAGCAGGTCTGCGATTGTGTTTGGACAAGTGCTGTTTCCTGGCATCTGAAGTAGTGTACCTGGGCTACAGAATTGAACGGTTCATCCTGTTGCAGAAAAAGTTGCAGCCATTAAAGAGGCTCCCAGACCCACAAATCAGACACAATTGAAGGCATGCCTAGGCATGCTGAATTATTACCACAAACTCTTACCAAATGTGTCTATCATTCTAGAACCACTGCACAATCTGCTACGGAAGGAGATTGTGTGGAAGTGGGGGAGGGTAGAGGACCAAGCCTTTCAGAAATCCAAAGCATGCGTCCATTCACACAAGTTATTGGTGCATTTTGATGCTGCTAAAGAACTATATCTATCATCACCTTATGAACTCGGGGCCGTCTTGTCACACAGGTTATCTGATGGCTCAGAGCGACCTATTGGCTATATGTCTCGCTCCTTGACAACAGCAGAAAGGGGATATTCCCAACTGGAAAAAGAAGGCCTGGCGATTATTTTTGGCCTTAAGAAATTCCACCAATACCTTTATGGTAAGCATTTTACCATACTTACGGATCACAAGCCGTTATTAGGTCTATTCAGTGAAAGCAAAGGCATTCCACAGCTTGCAGCTGCCCAAATTCAGAGGTGGGCATTAACCCTAGCAGCCTATGAGTATACAATCTCCTACAAAGACAGGACAAAACATGCCAATGCAGACACCTTAAGCCGTCTCCCCTGGCCAGAAATGCCGGGAGAAACACCGGAAATTGGAGATGTGATTTTGCTGATGGAACATCTAGAGGTTGAACCACGCTACCCCACTAGAGATAGGAAGGCACCTGCACATTTCAAGGACTATGTAGTAAAAGGGGCAGAATAATCCCCTTATGGTGCCTCAAGTATGGGCCAGTCTGCACCCATGCTCTTAGTTAGAGTTCCCACTAAATGTTAAAAAGTTGTTCCCTTCCAGTTGCTATGTTTATTAACAACATTCAGACTTTGGGACTAAGAGGGGAGGAGATGTAGTAATGTGGTTTAGTTCTAGTCAGGCAAGCGGCAGCTGCCTAGGGTCCTACTGTATAACGGGGAGCCTGTTGTTGTTTTGGCGCGTTCAGTAGTAGATCACTAGTGAGTTGTACCCACAGTACCGTCCTGTAAATAAAGTTTGTGAACTCAAAGTTTGAGTCTTCTGCTTATTCCCTACAGAACATAACATCTTCCATTGCCGGTACCCAGTGGTGGCCATCAGCCACTGCAACTGCCTATAAATAAATGAAACCTGGATGCCTGAGCAGCGTTTCAACTTTAAACCCTCTGTGTCTCTCTCGTCTCTCAGCGGATACAAGTCAGTAACAGAATACCCCTGTTACAAACCCGCAAACTGTTGATAGAAGCTTTTTTTCAAAGGTATTGCCCTTTTTGACAGGGAAGTTCATATGATGCAAAGTGCCAGCTTCATTGTATTCTTGCAAGTTCCAACCAAAGCTTTTTAATCCATGTGTTACCTCTCATTATCTTCATGTGCAAAGAATATTTTGGTTCTGTAGCATCATTTCCAAATAACACAAAAAATGGCATTATCTTACATTTCACCGATAACTAATACAATTTCTGGTCGATATTATAAACCAGATCTTTTTAACATTTAAGTTCTTTAATCACTTGCATCACTGTACTTGTTATTATACCTATACAAATAAATGAGCAACGCCACAGCCCTGTTTCGTTAAACTAATAAGAAATAGTAGTTAAACACACAAATAAATATTATCAATGCAGGTTTCTCCAGTACTTTTATGTATTAATAACTCACTTATAGCGAGTTTGAGGCAAAGGAAGAATCATTACCTAAAGCAGCAAAAAGAAAGACAAGTAAATACCATGCTCTTGTTACCTCTTTCTTCACCTGTGAAGGCTATTACACTGTGTATATTGCAGGGGATTTGGCTATTTTGTTACTTCCGAGCATATCCAATTGTCAGATACCTGCTGTGCCAGACTGCACGATAGTTCAAATGTAATCTAAAGTGTATGTTTCCATTTAAATAAGAGCTTTCTACATAACCCACAGATGCACCACAAACTTTTCATTTCTGGTGTTTCTGATCAAAATAATGTCATAAATTAGGAAAAAAAAATATCATGCTGCCTTATAACCTGTTCTGCAGTATACAGGGCCATCTTACAACGAGGGAGCAAAATGTAATGCAGTTTAGGGTTTTAATCAGATATTTGCATTAACTCCAGATGGACAACAGGAGTCACAAGCTAAATGTATTGCCTGCTATGTACGTATTTTTCAGAGCTAATGATTAAGAAACAATAGCAGCATCTGTATCACATTCCAAGCTCATTTACAAGCGCAGCATAAAAATAGAAGCCTCTGCGTCGTTATGTGTCTCTGACCTCTAAAACCAGTGTGCAGAATGCGTCTTTAAAGGAAAGAAACCATGAAAGCAATAATCCTTCACAGAACACAGAATTCAGTGGTAATATCCAGTGATTTAAACCAATAAGCATTCAGAACAAGTTTAAAGGGCTCTTTGTGAACACTATTGACCCATTGGGCATTCTAGTGCAATTCTCCCACTAGTGTTTTACAATTTCTTAAAAGTAAATAAAAGTACCACTTTGTGAAGCCACTTAAGTGACATCAGTTTGTGAAGCCACTTAAGTGACATCTTCTTTAAAGTTCAGCAACACTTTATAATTATTGCTTTCATACAAGCAATTGCTACATTAAGAGTGTGGCAAGCAGACTTATTCATTTTTTAGATGACACAGGTGGATGGCTAGCAGTCAGTCTCTATGTAGTTGTGTAGTTATTTTTACATCTTACCGATCTCAGTCTAGGGTTGATGTTCCAAGAAAAAGCATTTGCTTCTGAGACAAACTGGGGAATTTTTTTTGCCCTTTGTATTGCATGGCACTATTAGTTTTTCCTAAACCACATCCAGTGTAAAAGACAATGGGCTCTATGTAACTAATATTACTTAGTGTTCGTAAATACTGCGAAATCATAGCCTCTGTCCTTCGTAGAATTTATGCGTGCAATGTACTAAACAACTCTTTTTCATGAACAACTACAGTAATAACACAGTACGTTTCTGAACAGCATAAATTACTGCTTGTGGCAGGGCGATTGCCCTACTCAATGGGTAATTAGTGTTGGTGTAATTTGTATGTGGGAATGGGATTATTGTGTCTTTTTGGAGTTGATTTGTGTAATTGAATTATTGTTTACAGATGGACGCTCGATTGAGACTTGCTGCCTACTAGGCTTGGTTGAGGGGAAGGGCAGCAAGTGATTGGCTGTGCTGGTCCTCAATCAGCCGGTGGACGGGTCTTAACCGAGTGCCCGTCAGTTCAAAAACATCTGCGGGAGATCGCTTGGGGCTGCTGCATGGCCATGAAACTCGGTGCTACGGAGGCCTGGAATTCCACTGGAGAATGGTGACAACTGTATGGGTTAATCAGGGTCAGGGTTCCAGCATTCACGCAAGAAGAAACTGCAGCCGCCAGTGGTCGTGTGTATACTGGGGCGGGGTAGGAACGGAGCTTAGTTTCAGGCAACAACAGCCTAGAGTATAGAGAGAATTGGATTCCAGAGGGACCTCCTGTTTAGGGGAGTAGCACTAGTCGTTTTTACAGCATCTTTTTTTTTGTAGTTTTTTGTAGTGTCTTATTTGCATTTTTGTACAGCTTGCTCTATTAGTCCTCTGTGCGTCACTGGTAACGTCTCATGGCCACCTTTATTTACTTATGTTTCTGTTTGTTGTTAATAAATCCTGAGTGTCTGTGCTGGCGTTTCAACTCCACGTTTATTGTGCCTCTCTATGAGCTTACTCAGCGGCTACCCACATACGTGACACGAGCAAGACCTTGTCACACTGCTCTATACGGTACAGGCGGGATCAGCATTTCCATCTCTTTATAAATAGATCTGCAACACCAAAAGTCAAGATTTAGAACTTCCTCCTGGCAAAGATAAATGAGTGTATAGTGACAGAAAGAAGCAGTAGGCAAATCTATTAGGATCGAGCTATGGCTTCTGCAGACTCCGACCTTGATGCAACTATGGCATCAGACAAAAAGAAAAGGAAAACAAATTTCTACAAAGATAAAATTTACCTGTTAGAGAAAAGAAAAAAGAAAATTAAAAAAAAAAAAAACTGGAAATATTATTTAACATTTCGCAGTGTAATAAAAACATTAAGAAAAGAAACATGGAAAGAAATAACTAACAAAATAAATTCACTGTAATCAGTGGCGTTGTCGTAAACCGATACTGCGTCTCCGTAAGATAGTGCCTCCTGGAGGCATTATAACCGCAGTACAATTTATAAGATAATACACTCATCTGATCCTGTCTTCCCATATGATAGTACCGCCGTAAGTCGACAGATACACCATAAACCTACCTTTATGATGCTACGTTAGATTTATACCTCTAAAATAACTACTTTGATTTAGTCTTAACTATTAAAACGCTTCAAAATCTGTTTTCATTTCAAAATGTAATTTGACAAACTAATAGGCTTCAAACTGCTAGTTGCACTGAATTATATAATATATATATATATATATATATATATATATATATATATATATATATATATATATATTTTGAGGGCTTCTAATTTTCTGTAATTTTGTCGTGTTTCCTTTTAAAATGACTCTGAGCTCTGTCTATGGTTTCTGAAACTGAGAAATGTGTTAATTGTCAAATTAATTTGTAAAGGAGAGGTGAAAAGTCAGATGGAAACACAGAAAACCAGAAGCCCTAATGTAAGGTGTGTGTAACTCGACACAGAGGAGAGGGAGGTCTCTTGGATAAAATTAGAGGTAGTCCATGTTTATTTTTTAATTTTTTTTTTTTTTTTTAAGAAAAAAAAAAAAACATTTCAACTTAATGTACATTTTAAAAAAAATGCAAAAGCAGCACCAATCTAAATATCAGTCCATTAATTTTCCCGAGAAACACTGTACAATACTGCCCCCCCCCTCCCCCATCCCCGTTCTTCCATGCCATGTATGTTTTCAAAGTTCTGCACATGTGCAATTAGCAAAAAATCACTAGAATATGGGAAGGCACTATTGGTTTCAAATTAATCACAAAATGTATTAATCATGGGCATCAACTGGATTTTTTAATTAATGTCACCAAGTACAAATGTTAATATGAAGACTAAATAATTAATTACTGGGAAGAAAAGATGTCAGTTTGTGTTTAATTAAATAACTCTGCAATGATTTGTTTCAGTGCTTCCCTTTATTAATAAAGCACCTTAACATATACAAGAAAGCAAAACAACGTGCATTTATCGCCATTATATAGACTATTATAGACTATTAAAGTCACTAAAAGCCTGGAAATGTTTAAACAGGATGTTTCACATACAAACGTCGTAAATCATAAAAAAAAAAAGATAACACATCACGAGTAAGTGTGAACCTTCGATATTATAATGAGATGTGTACATTTGCATACTAAAGTAGTTTGAAATGAACAGTCGTAACTAAACTACCGCAGCAGGGATGAAATTGAGTTACAGGAGTAAGAATTACTATAATACATCGCAGTTAGGTCTACGAAGTCACAAAAACCTATGAAATGTCAAGATACGAAAGAAAAATCAATGCTACATAGAGCCCAGTGTGTTTACATTTCCCAAGGGCAGTAGCAGTAGGCACTCATGTGTAAGGCAGAAGGCTCTTCTGTTCAGTGTGAGCAGCCAATACACTGAAACCAGTCTTTCTTAAGTGGTCATGACTCAAATCGGAATATATCAGAAATAACTCTGCAATGGTCAAGGGTTGAGTGAAGCTTTTAAAATGCAAGTACACTAAAAAGCTTTCTGGATATCTACACCTCCAAAGCTTCTGAAGCTCCAGTTTCTAATTCCCCTGAAAACATGACATCTGGAACAAGTGATGTGTCTTAAAAAAAAAAGTAAAAAAAAAATATGTAGGGTTTTATTTGCCTAATATATAAACACAAACTAACATACTGGTACACTTTGTTTTACTTACAAGTGATACAGTTATGCAACAACTAGAATTTTACCAGTTGGAAATAAGTAGCACTTGGGAACTGCAATATTGCCATTATTCTGGTTCAAGAAAACAAAAATAAAAGAAGCCATAAAAAGTTCCTGACTATTCAACAGCAAATATGCAGTGCCTAGATTCAGTGTCTGTGTGGTGCAGGTATAAAAACCCACACCACAATAACTAAAGCTAACAGTTATACTGTGTCAGGAATTTACTATACCCCTGGGTTGACTTTTTTTATTTCAGATATGCATTAGAAGTCACTGTAACAGGGAGTTTTTACAGACACTGTAAGGATTGTCCAAAGCAATTAATCATATTGTGCTGTGGTTAAGAGTTTGAAAACGTGACTGTAGGTTGCAGGTCCGTCAGTGGTCTCCAGCCATTACAACACTGAAGCATTGGGCCACACACTATCTGGGCAAGTTTTGGTCAAATAGAGCTTGGCTAACAAAAGTAAAACTATATTTGAAATACATCTTTGTCATATCACATTTATTATTAAAAATACTTTTTCAGTTTTCTTAATTTTTATATCTATGATCCCAAACATGGCCGCCTTCACCAAGGCACTGGCAATGGGGAACATATGGAGAGAGGCAGAGGAAACATGGGTCAAGCTGTGACTGCATTGGTGGAGCTGTGAGACAAACATTATTAATGCCCTGACATCCAACCTTGATGACAGTTTAATCTCAGCTCTTTATTTTATGTTTAAACTATAATCCCAAGCCGTTTCCAGGGTACCAGGCAATATGTGTGCATTGAATGAGAGGACTATTATTGTTGGGTACACTTGAAACACCATTGGGAGTTTAGCTGCTACACTTATGAAGAAATGGCTTTTAGGTTTGTTTTGTTGTACAAGGTCCCATACTCTTAGGGATATATATATATATTATGAACTGATCTCATATTATATATATATAGAATATAATATGGATGAAGATGTAGAATATATATATATATATATAGGTAAAATATATATATATACTTTAAGGCTACGATTTTGTCATGGAGGTCACAGAAATCGTGAATTTTGGATAGGGAATAGGGAGAATTTAAGACATTATTTAGAGAGATGTGGGTATGTGACAGGTAGAGATATTTTAAAAAGACAGGTGAAAGAATTGCCATTAAGTCTGTACGCCTTTCCAAAAAAGACACACCTCGCATTATTGTAGATGGCATAATTCTGACTTTTTGCACATGGTCGGAGACCCTGAAATTATGTCCGTGTCTGAAGTATGTACTGTAAGTTTTGTACTCTAAAGTAACATTTAAACTTATCAGTAGTTGAAAGAAATAGTCTGCATATTATTGGTTTTGGGATCCTATTTAAAAGCTCTTGTGTTTGTTGAACTTATTTGGTGAACTTTCCGTGATTTCTTTTTTTTTTGCCAGACCTCGTCCATGATATGTACTAAAATGACCGTGCCAAAATCGTAGCCTTAATTATAAATAAGAAAATGCACCTGTTATTAATAAATTAAACCTTTTGTCATGGGGTGCATGATGTCTATGAAGCCCCTTGATTTGTTATATATATATATATATATAGTTATAGTAGTGTTATAAAAATACATATCAATGATCCATGCTAATATCATAAACTTTACCCTACACCTTAAAGAAAGAAGATAAAGACCAACTCCCCTCTTAGAAAATGAATGCAAAACCTAAACTGCTTATGATTATAAAGTAAAGGTATAGTACAATACACATTCTGTATCTTCATTTTCATGCATCATAATGTAAGGCTTGTGTATTAATTGTCGATACACAAAAAGTGGGTTCAAAAAGCTTTCTTGGGAGAGAACACAGTATTAGGAGGCATACAGAGCAACATGAATAATGCAACTGTTTAATCTTGCTTAAAAGTCTCACTCATTCATGTGTCCCTTACATAAAGATCAACCCTAATGAATATACGAGAACCCTTGCAGTCCAAATAGAAAGGTTGTTAATTCAAACTTATAATATAAAGGCACTGACAACTGACTTATCTTCTGTCGTACAATGATATGGGTAGCTATTGTACTCGGCCAATTGCATCTCTGAGTTTGGGACATGATGAAAACCTTGAAACCTTGAAATTATCTCACATATCCCCTACCTGAGCTTGTACGACAGTGCAAAGGTGTCAGTGCACTTAAACAGTGCATTGAGTATGCTGGAAGGAGGCAGTATAATATTTATTTGTCCTCCTATTCCAAGCAGAGATATTAATAAAAGGACCCATTTTATGTGTTGATGTCTGCTCTGCACTTGTTTTAAGTTACAGTTGAAACAACACTTTGCCTCTGTCAAGGTTTTAGCATTCAAGCTATTAAACCAATAGTGTGTTTGCATCAAATAACGTTGATGATCTTTTGCCTTTTTTAAAAAGAATAAAGGGAGTGAAAGAATCTCTTGTGTAAAGCATATTTAAGTTTGAAAAAGATTTGAATGCACTGCAATATCAAGCAGGATATGATTGTTTAATTTGATGTCGCCCTTCTGGTGAACTGAATTTTCTAGCATTACCTAGATTGTAAATAGACTACACATGGGCAAGGCATCGACGAGATTCCCAGGTCTAGATTCCTAATTAAAAACTGTTGGAAGGATAAGTAACTTTCCTTTTTTCAGATGGGGTTGAGAATTGGCAGTGATGTCAGGCTTAAGGTACAATAGTTCAGGGTTACTGAAACAGCCTGTTGGAAGGCAGGGGGAAAATGAAGCTCCTGATTGAATCAATATATTATACAATTATTAACACTTGCTGCTGCAGTTTTAGATGTTTTTACCTCTAACCTGATCAATGTTTTAGTCTTCCACTCAAGCTATATTTATTCTGCTGCACCCAGGTTATCTTTCCATCTCACAAATCACAGGTAACATTTCCACATTTTGTTTTCTGTCATCTTGTTCTTACTTCACTTCAATGTATAAATATAAAGGCTGTGATCATTTACATTAGGAACAAACTGGCCCAATAAAATGTGACACAGATGGGCCTTTCTGGACATATTTGTGTTGCAATCTGGCACAGAATCTTAAGTTTCAGGCAGCTTTCAAGAGCCAATATCAGGCATAGCCCTTGGGAGGAGATGACAGTTGAGCCAGAGTAGACAAATTATACAAGTTGTTAAAAACAGGAATTAAAAAACACATCAACCGTTATGTTATAATTCTAAACTGTTGAATAGTCTGTGTATGAAAGTTTTGAATTATTTGGATACTTATATACTAAAGTAGTTAAACCTTGCATGTACTGTTCGTATCCAATAGAAGAATGCTGTTAACAATGCGGGATGTACTGATATATCTCAAAACATGTTCTTACCAGTTAGACCACATCCCAACCCAGATTTAACTGTGTAAGAAGATTGGTGGCAGCATACTGCTTATGGATAGCAGGGAGGTACTGGAGCTTTACAGGGATTTGCACACACATACAAGTAACAGTAAGAGTTTCCCATAGTAAAAGCACAGTAAAGTGTAACACAGCACAGCAAAAGCATGGTAACGTATATAGCAACAATATCTGCATATTCTGGGATTTAAGTAGCTCTCTCCTCAGATTTCCCTTTAAAAATAAAAACTTACAGAATTAACATATACATAAAATAAAACATGCACCACCTAATATCCTTTTCATAATAATAATAATAATAATAATAATAATAATATCTTTCCATCCCATATAAAAGTGTACCAAGGTAGATTTCGTAGTTTTCCCAGGCTTTATGGTGCTTATCTATGCTTTATTACACTCTACTATGCTTTTTTGTTATGGCATATTTATATGTTATTTTTTTTTTTTTTTTAACACCATTTTTTAAAAAAAAAAGGCCACAAACACTGGCACAACAGCCCGAAATATAAATGTTTTCCAAAGTATCATCACCAGTTGAAATAGTTGTCCATTATATAGCATACTATAGAACCTTATTCACAGTGTATATCTTTCCCCTATTTTATTACAGTATTGGTTTGCTCATATGGCATTCTCCAAATTATTCAAGGCTAACACTGTTTTCCTTTTGTTCATGACCTACTCTTCACAACACATTACACATGGAAGAACATATGGGGAATTCAGGAGCCATTTGCCTGTCAGTGTTTCCATATTTTTAGATCACTGTGTATGGAGTAGATGTGAGGAAACCTCCTGCTGTACACATATATCATAACAGATTACTGTTTCTGGTGAAGTTGGTAGGAACCTCTACGATTGCCTGAAGCACCACTGACCCAAGCATTGCAGATAGCCAAGAGCAGAGGTTTCCAATGCTGATAATTACCTTTAACTTGTAGTAATGGAGCAGCACACTTTAACATATATAAAGACTGGGGTGTTGCTATAATAGGCTGTGCATGGGTGAGATTGTGAAGTGTTCTTTTGTTTTAGCTTAAGCCTGTTGAGTAAAGGATAAATGTAATTAAAAAAAAAAAAAAAAAACACTTTCATTTAAAAATTTATATTTTAGCTATGCTGCTAGGAATTGCTTTCAGTAATCCAGGCCACAAACACCTTCCTATTCCTAATAATTTAATTCAATGTCAGGACTATCGCTGTACTGCACCAGCGACCGCGCTCCTCAATTACAAATGAGTCAATATTATTTTTGTAGAAATGCAGAATTTCGTCAAATAAAAAAAAATCATTTTTCTGCCGGGTGAAGCTGATCATAAACTGCGACTAGCCAGAGTGATAGATCTGGGCTGTTTGATATGGTGAAAATATTTCAAAAGAGTGACTGTGCTTCTCTAACTGCACAAATGCTAATTTGTAATCATCTCCTGCGGGGCTGGTCAAAAATTTCAATCCTGTAAATGCCTCCCACTGAATTATTGCCAATTTATGACACATTTGCCCTGTTTATTAGGGCACACTAGGAAGTATGGATAAAAAAGCCTAAAGCTTTCAGATAGAGACAAGGTGCCATCAGTCGATTGTAATACTTTTCCTTGTCCAGCTGGTGTTTATTTTTATGGTGTTTATTTTTATTACTGCAGAAGAAAAATAATCAATTTCATTTGGCTTTCATAAGAGACCACTTAACTGCATAACCCTTTATAATCTTGGCTTGTTGGTCTGTAACAAATAACAATCTTCATGAACTGCTGAAAAAAAAAAAAAAAAGCTTTTGAAAGTTGAACCCATATCGGCAGTCGAAAACAAAATGAGTTTTACCGTGTGTATTTTTTAGAAAGGCACTGAAATCATTTTATAATGGGGTTGCTGACAGCCGTTGAACAAAACTGTAACCCCTGTGTATGAAGGAAGCTATACATTTGGTTTCTATTATGTTAAACATGTTCATAACACAAAGCCAGAATCAACACCTGTTTATCTATGTCAGTAAAGCATGATTTAATAACCACAGTCCTTGCTGCAATGCTGACATTTTTACCATAAAAAGTATAAGTTGTGATGTAAAATGCTGCAGTAATCTCTACTGGGTGTGGACTACCAAATGCATTTCCCTTGTGTCCTAAACTAAATTAAAACCCACACTTCAAATGCAAGTGAATTAGCCAGCTAGCCACCAAGTTGTACTTTGCAGTATTTACAGTAAATAAGTGATAGCGGAAACCTACCTACAATAACCTTTTCTAAACCCAGTAAAAATGTATATATTAAAAAATACAACAGTACTATTGCCAGGGAATAGACAAGGCACATGATTTTTCAATCATCTCATAATTATAGTGGAACATAGCAATGTCTGCTCCATCTCTATAACTTAATAAGATCCATTTGAGAGACTAGCCATTCCAGTGAAGCTTCCTGATGTAATTCACCAGGGATCGTAATGAAATCACTGCATAATTAAGCAAGGTTGTGAACCACTATTAACAGTGTGAGGATAATAATGCAGACAGCAGTCCCACCTGCTCAGATAATAACACTGTGTGGGATGTGACAGCAAAACTAATTACATGTCATGGATTGTGGTGATTTTTCTTGATCCCTGTTAAATAACTGCCTACATTATGATCAGGAAAAAACAACATGGGTTAAACAGCATTACTGGTGTAGGGACACACCAAGCCCACAGTACAGATTCTGTATGTGTTGAATAGAATATAAACAGGGTACCACTGCCTAGCTTTTGTATTTTCACTGCAGTTCCTGAACATGTCCTGTACATTTCAAAAGGCTGCTTTTTTTTTTCTCTTTACAGCATACGCCTTGAACTGATTATCAATTATATGTTTCCAGCATGAAAGATGTTAGACATTTCTGCTTTATTTGTTTTGTATCAGATGCTCTTTATAGATGCTATAAAACTACTTTATCGCAATCAGGTTTTGTTTTGTTTTAAAAAATGTGCCTCCCCCTTAATCCAGCACAAATTGATTTATTCAGTATGGCTTGGATAATTATTTTTTTTATTTTAAAACAAGTGACTTTTCCTGACACACTGTAATTCAATTCATGTTGTGATTGGCTTTTGTCATGTATATTATTGTCCACTGGTACAGTGCCTTGGTATATTATTAAACTCATAATATCGCTTAATAGGCAGTCGGCATTGATGTAATTTCTTGTTTCTGAGCACGGTTTGCCTTTTAGTGTCTGAAAGACAAAACATAAGTTTCTGGACCAGGCTGAATAGAGGGACACTGATATTAGATTTAAAATTATGGCAATACTATCCTTATAGTGGCTTTATTAAAAAAAAAAAAACTAAAAAGTTGTGATAAAGATAATTCCAATTATGCCATGGAAAATTTGCTAAAATTATCAAAATCATCAACTATGTTATTATGTTTTATTATTTTTTTTTGCTTGTTATGTTTGATATTTTAAAGTTGCAGCAAGGATTACAGTGCCACAATTCAAATGTAATCCCAGCCCCAACCCTTGAGATATTTGTGTAAAGCATTGATAATTCATTCTTTTTTTTTTGTCGTATTAAATATTTATATGAGGGAATTTGAGAGTAGTAGAAAATATGATAAACTATTCAATTAAACTATATAAAATATGTTATTTAGTTATTAATTTGCATCAGTTACTACCTAAAGCATTCTATGAACCAATTATTAAAGTGGCATTAAAGTCTATATTCTGAAAGTCTATCTATCAATGCACTGTTGTATTTAATAAATTTGTAAAAGGAATAAATAGATCACTAGTTCAAGTCTGCACATAATACAGATGAGAGATGGGGAAATGGATTGGAAGTGTCCTGGCTGGAAATGTTTTGACTAACAGAAAGTGACAGGAGCTTTTGAAAGCTTGACACAGAACATATAAACCTGGCAGTGTCATTCCCTCAGCACAAGCAAGCGTAGCATTCATCATGTTTATCATGGTCAAATTCACAGGTGCCGTTTCTGCTAAGCATCTGCAAGACCTAAAGGCAGACTGAAGCCATGCAGAATAGTCATCTGTCTTCTCAGTGCTGTCCTATATGCACTCTGTTGTGCCAAAGCTATCTTTTTTTTGCGGTGCTAGCTAAAGATATCAGAATCCATAATACCTACTGATATTTTTCCACCCCCAAAACATATGCTTGTATTCATGTTCAGTTGGATTTCACTGGTCAAACATCTGTCATGCACTTTCCTAAGCACATCAAAGCTGCATTTTAGGTAAGTCTTTACTGTGGTATTAAAGATATAATTGCATCTACGTCTAAGAGTACTAAAAGCTAAGCATTAGACGGCTGTGGGATAAAAAAAAAAAAAGGGGGGGGGGGGGGGGAGCTTACCTTTCCATTGATTAAATTCAAGCTTGACAGTTAAATTATCTTTGTCAGCACTCAGGGTCACAGTGGTTACATCATATTGTAAAACAAAAAAAAATGTTTTTATTTTTTTTTAAAAATCTAGGTTTAACATTTCAAGTTGAGCATGTTAAATTTCTCTAAACCGGATTACACGTGCAATTGTAAGTCTCTTTCCTGGAAAATATTGACAAACCAGTAATCCTCATTTTTCTCCAAATGGTTCTCATTCCGCATTATGGGTAACAGGCGGTAGGTGGTGTGCAAATAGGTTAATCTCACAGACAGAAATAACAGAATAATCCTGTGTACAATAAATACAAATGTAAGCTTTCAGATGAATCCACAGGGGTTGACAAATATCTACCAAAACAATGGCTACAAATATGTTAGTAGCAAACTGTACATCCCTGCCACAACCTTAATATTGAAAAGGCTGATGACCATGAAGCATTTCAACAGCATGTACAGCATAGTATGGAATAAGCAATAGCAATGACTAGCTTAATGGAAATTGGACAGGTATTAATTAAGACCTACATGTCAGTTGGTGAGTACATGAGGTGTTAGTATCATAATCAAAGTGTGTTCTCAAGACACTTGTAAAGATCTGTGACATAAAGGTAGACAGATATACAAACAGAGAAACACCTGTATAGGTGTGTCCCACTGGCCCCACTTCAGTAAATCCCCATATCCTTGTGGGGCCCACAATAGATAGCAAAGACTGTTAACAAGACATGTTTAAGTTGTTTTAGAGGGATATTTTACATTTTTTAATCATTACTGCCTGTTCTCCAGAATGCAGATCGACATTCAGATGTGTTGTCTTGCCTACAGTGACTTTCATCGACAAGATGAAGCTTTTATTATATTACACACTACATGTCAGGGATGCCATTTTCTTAAAATGATTCATTAAACCTATTCTCACAAAAGTGTGTTCTACATGTCCTTATTGACCACAAATATGTAAATATTTTAAGTTCACCCAATACTGGTTATGTGTTAACTTTTTAGCTGTTGTTACTGCACTGAATCTGTCTTCTCTCAGCAGGATTCTCAGTGTAGTTGTCTTCAAATCTCAGGTGGATTAATTACCAGGGTTTAGATTCATTTGTCACTTGTCATCCAACACTTTAGCAGAGATTCTCAAACAAAAGCAATGACGTTTGGATCGCAATACAGCAGATACTTTACTTTATGCATGACATTTTGCTCACTGGAGAGCCAGATTCTGACTCTGGGCATGGCCGTTTGTTTATGCAACTGCTCTCAATGATAGTTGGTGTGACTGCACCTCAAGGTCTAACGGACCAAGAGTTGCTTTGATGGAACCTCTCGCTACGGGCTGGGGCATGAGGTCTGGGGCTTGGAGAATACTAGCTAACTCACTGATGTATGATAATTGATTATTAGCCCTGCTGTTTTAGTAGAACCACTGGTCTGCAAAGTAATCAGTAGTTATCTCTACACAGTTGTGACTTTGTACACAGACACCAACTGGTGGGGGTGGCATGGAAAGTAGTGCAATTAGCCTTGGGCTTGACAGTTACGGTCCTGTGCTTGTCTGCTCGGGGCCAATACCTTGACATACTTCGTCTGCAAACCGTATGAGCAATTTACTGTGTGTCCATCAGATGAGTAGAAGTGAAACTGAGTTTCTGTCCTCATTAAAGATCTGGGGAATGACAGGTGTTCTGGTCTAGCTCACGCCTCCATGCTATGCTGGGGACAGAGCTGCTCTTCAAATGAGCTAGCTTGAGTACCATAAGTATGGTTAGTTAATAATTCAGTGCAGAGAAGTGCTGTGGAGTTCAGACCCGCATAGGTGCCCTTACTGAGACTTAAAATCAATTAACTCAGAGCGATCACAGTTAGTTCACACTTAGCTGGGATGTAGAACAAGAGAACTGAGCTCTGTACTGTAGTATGGTATTCCTTGTAAAATCTTTCAGCTGCTTTCAGGGTTGCTTACCTCTAGTGAATTTTGGATGTGTAAGAAACTTTTTGTAAACATGTACTAAAAGTATTTAGTGGGTATGTATAGCAGGCTCATATAACAGTCACTGACACAGCAACTGTCTGATTGGTAAAAGCACATTGTTATTGCTTTACTCAACTCTGTCTCTTATCATTATTTATATTATATATTTTTTATATCAGTTTAATATTGGAACAAGATAATATTCTGTTTAACAGGTTTCATGGTGCAGATGGAAACGTGGCATTGGATCAATTGTTAATGGTTGGTTCTTTAAAGACAACGATTTCTTCATGACCCTAACTATAGAATACACATGCAGAAATGTTTAAACTGATAACAAGAGGCTTGGTGCAGAATATGGGGGCTCTAACTATTGAAAAGAATAGCATTTTTTTGTATTAATTCAATTTTATATGTATTAATTCAATTAAATTCAAACTACGTAGAATGGATTTTATTATACATGTATTGTGGAAGAAATATATGAGTACAAACCCCTCCACTGAAATAAAAAAAAAGAAAATAATCTCCCTTTAACAATTACATTGTTTGTCAAGACCTTATTTGAACTAAAAACCATTCTATATAAAAACTAGACATTCTCCCCACCAGGTTTGGGTTTAGAGGGTTAGTCTGGATAATAAGATTGTTCTAACACAAAAGTTTCAAAAATATTGAATGGAACTTTATTTATTTCTGAAAACTATTTAAATAATGCATGAGGTGTATGTACATTTCACTGTCTAGAAAGGAATACAACATGAATATAAATGTTTTATATAAAGTTATAAACAATTCAGAATATCTAATCAAGCGTTCCTATGTTACTCATTTGTTTTTATAACCTTTGTTTGACATATTTTTTGTCAAAAAATAAATACATAAAAGCTAGTAATTTCTTTCCCAGTCTCCTAGATGGTGCAATAGTGGGTCAGTCCCTTTGGTAGTGTTAGATTGTTTATGACATCTACATATATACTGCAGGGAGAGAATAGTCACTCCTAATAATGTGTTAATTTCCAGTTGGTGTTCTACAATATGTGGGTCTTTTGAAATTCTTAAAAGACACTTGAATGGGCAACTGGGAAATTCAGCACTGAGGTTTAGTCTTTTAATTAAGTGTACTGGAATTTATTGTTTTTGTTCCAGCTGAAGAGAGAAGCTATTCCCTAATGGTGCAAATCTACATAGTCATCAGGTAAAGAACATTACAATGGTAGAACATTGATGTTATGGTGACTGGAACGTCCTTGCTGAGATCACTGGACCTCACTTCTGGGAACTGGTTCAAATCCAGTGATTGAACTGTAAAAATGTATTATTATTATTATTATTATTATTATTATTATTATTATTATTATTATTATTATTATTATTATAAACATACATTTCAATGTAGATTTGAAAATGGCTCCCGTACCAGTAACAATATATTAAATATATAATATATGTGTAACGGGGTAACACGTCCGAGCCACAAGTCCACCTCATGTCAGGATCACAGAGACACTCGGAGCTTTCCTTCTTTTGTTTTTATGGTGCAAGCATTTTTTTTTTTTTTTAAGTAATATTAAGCATTGATTCCCATACTAGTCAGTGCTCTCCCTTTTTTCCCTTACAGACAGACAGCCTTTTAAAGAGCTAGCCACGCCCACATTACAACCTTATTTAAACAATTTAGTACCGTTTCTTTTTATAACAAAAATATATCTTTAAATAGTTAAATATATAAAACATCACATATAAAACCTTAAAGTCATGTGTTTCCTTTTTATACTGTGCACTCGTGCACACAGTAATTTTAACAATGCATAATAGTACCTACAAAAACACAAGGATTTCAACATTAGAATTTAGGGTTTTAGTTACTGTTATTATGCAATATGCCATTATGATATAAAACACCATGGCTCAGCTGCACACGAAATTAAACCGACATGGCTTCATACCGCAACAATAAAAACACCACCCCAGAGTCAGTTACATATAACATAGTGCAACATGACACATTGTAAACATCATGCCCCAGTGAGGGTGCGCCCTCACAATATGCTTAATAACTATGTTATAGAGTGTTAATAAAGCATTACAGATGTTTTAGAACCATCAAATAGCCATAGACAAAATTACATTTAAACATCCCAAAGTATAATTGGTGGCTAAAAACTACCCCTTTTATAAAACGGTAATTCCGTCTATGGCCGTCTATTTACCATATATATATATATATATATATATATATATATATATATATATATTATATATATATATACACACAACACACACACACACATTGTATATATTTAAAAAAAGAACATTTATGAAGCATTAATAAGCAGCACCTTAATATAAAGTGTTACTGGTATTTATAAGACATGTCTATTATTATTGTAAACATATATTAAGTGTCTTTCTTGGGCTGGTCAGCATAATTTTGACTCAAAATAAAATGTATTTTCCATATTGAAGAAAATTGTTCAGGTCTACACATCAGAGTGCCTGGCACTGCACATAAATTACAACAGAGACAATGCATTTTGACCTGGACACCTGTTTGGGTTTGTCTGGAAGACTGTGATCTCACCAAAGCTAGCCATATGACTGGTATAGCCTGGATTCAGGTTTTAGGGGTACTGTTAATCATTTTAAGCTGAAAACAAAGCTCACCCTGACCAGTTTTGCTCACTTCATTGATTTCTTTCTGCAAGGGAACTCTGTTGCTGTCACTTTGCTAGGGGCTGTATTGGGAACCTGAAATTCCTCACAGCGCAACTTTTTTTCCCCACCATAATGCCCATGGCTGCACCATATTGAAATGCATTCCATCTGTTTTACATGCAAAGCATCTGCCATGGCTGGCAGGGATGTCAACCTTGTAAGTCTAAGAAACTCAGGACATCTGTATAGCAGATCCAAAAATAGGCATGTGTGCTAGAGTTGCTTCTCTCTCTCTCTCTCTCTCTCTCTCTCTCTCTCTCTCTCTCTCTCTCTCTCTCTCTCTCTCTCTCTCTCTCAATTTGCCACAGTATGTGGGGGAAATAGTCAAGTGCATTAAAATTGGCTGTCTTTGGGGAAACTTGAGTGTTGCTAATTTATAGGCTTTTCACTGCAAATGTGCAGATTACCAGGGTTTACAAGCATGCTCCATGTTAGCATTGCATGGAGCCGCTTGACTGCGCTAATTATAGTTAAGCAATAACAGCCTGAAGAAATGAAAATGTAAATAACACATCATTGATCTTTTTCACATACTATATGTTGTTGTTTTCCTATATTGCCTTTAATTTAACTCTCCTCATTGTCCAAAACTGTACTCCCTTGCTTGGATGTCTATGTGTGTACCAATTCAAACTATTGTATAGTATAAAAACTATCTAGGAGTACTGGAAGTAACAGTATTCCTGTCAAATTAAAATAATGGTAAGATCAATAAACAGGACTAGACTATGGAAACCTAGGGTATTGCCACAACAATTCCAATTGCTTAGATTACATTCCACTTATGTTTCTGTATAAATCTAAACACTCTAACACCACATAAAAAAGGAATATTGTTCTTGTTCTTCTTTTCCTTGTTGAATAAGCAAAACATATGGTAAATTAAAAATACAAAAAATGACAAATGCTTTGACTAGAAGTATTTTTCAATGTATTTTAATATTTCTAAATTCAGCACTATTGAGTGTTAAACAGTTATGGATGATAAAGTCAAACAAGAGCAAATTCACTGGCTACATTAGTTATGGTGCTATGGTGGGTGTCTTGAGAGCTTCCTCTGGAAGACCCTTTGCCATTTGGTACTGGTCTTCAAACAAAGACTGAACATGCTGCATCTGTACATAGAAACAAATTGGTAAAAATGGTCTAAAATAGTTGAATCCTCTGTCAAGCTTGCAAAAGAATGTTATGGGCTGCTTGCCACAAAATAAGTTGAATTTCAGTTGAATTTTCGAATGCACATAGTACTGTTGACTGTAGTTCAGCTGGATAGTTCCAACCCAGGAGCTTTCAAGACTGAACCTATCTTTTGCTCGCATACCTATTCTGTGTTCAATCTATGTTGATGTTTTTATGATGTTGAAATATGCTGTCTGGATCCACAAGGACCTTAGTGGCAACAAGACATTGGTCTCAATAGGCCATGCTGGTTAATCCTCATGAATAAATAAGTTGATGTACATGAATAAATAAAGAGCTGCATGCTAGTAACTCTGGTTCACTGCTACTAACAAATGAGGACAGAACTTGTAATTGAGATGTTTCTTGTCTAGCACTGGGGATAATTTTGATACAAATTGACTGCTGTGTCTGAAGCATTTAAGAACACCATTTAAAAATGTGCACATTAATTGAACCTGCCACTTGAAACCAAAAACTGGTTTCCGATATTAAACTGGGGCTACCTGACATCGATGCTGTCTGAAGTCTGCGACCCAATCAGCTACTTATACATAAAGGCCAAACATTGCCTACAATACCTTCACTATTTCTCTGACAGTGCAGACGTCATTTGTCTAGGACGTTCATTGGATAGCTTACGAATGATATGGACACATCTAGTTCTTCTAGCCCTAATACTATCCTGACATGAGTAGAAAGAGTCTCAGTGGAACTGATTTCAAAGCAATTTCATTCACGACCAGCAGCAGATGAAAATTCATTGTGACTGCTGCACCATTGATATTAATTGTTGCTGTAATTTATTTTAAAACATTAACTTAAAGAAAGGATGAGTTCCTATAAGGTGGGAAATTGTTACTTTTTTTGTAGTTTTTTTTTACTTTACGCGACCGTCTACTGTAACTAAGGGCAATACCAAGCAATCCTTTATTAGAAAAATGAAACAACTTTCTACTGGCGAGAGCCTTGCAATGTCCCTGTTGAATTTTGATTAATGTGTGTATGTATGTATGTATGTATGTATGTATGTATTGTTATTATTATTATTATTATTATTATTATTATTATTATTATTTATTATTATTATTAGTGTGAGTGAATAATATATCACCCCTTTACACCTAATTAAAAAAACCATCAGCAAAGTAGGCAAGCTGCACTTGCGTTTCTTCAAAGCTTCCTGAAATACTCTTGTAAACCCATCTTAAAAAAGTTGAATGATATCAGTTGTGAGGAAAGGCCATATTGTAAGACTGACAGAAATATTTAAATATAATATTTTTTTATATTAATTCGCATATTTAAATTTTGAAGCAGTATTTCTTTCCCTAAAAGAAAACTACAGATAAACCCAATTTACCCAAAAGGTAGTACCAAAATAGCATGTAAACCAAGCCATTGAGTATCGTAATCTGAGGTTATATTGAGTATTTCTGTCTGTTTGCCTGTCTGTGTCATATTTCAAGGTGATTTACAGCCATGGCTGGGGATTTTGTTTTGTTCCATCAAGGACTATCTGCATGTTTTTAAGCACCACTATTATGTGCACAAACAAACTGCATGGTTGCAGGAGAAATTGTAGACCCACATAAATGTTACGTCTGGAACCTGCAAAGCAGCAAAATGAGTTTGGAATCAGTGGCCCTGTTGACAAAAGGCAATAGAAATATTAAAGCAGTTGCAACTAGGGCCCTATTCACACAGCTCAAGAATAGTACCCCTTTTTAAAAAGAATATGTAGTAATACAAAATACAGATACTGTATAGCATGGTGACAGTCTAGAGTTTGAAAATTATAAAAATAACAGTGTTGACTCTTAAACAACTTTGTGAACTTTTTGCAGAAAAAAAACAAAAAAACAAAACATTACAAGCATCTTAGTACTACACTAAATGTTTGAACTTTCATTAATTTAGCTCTTGTTACATAAGTTTGTGGCTCCAAATTAATATTGTATTTACAAACCACCTTTCCAAAGTCTGGCTGGTACACAAAGTGAGTAGGGGCTAAAGTCAGAAATGTATGTGGAACTGATTATAGCATGGCTTAATACACATGGCTTTCATAACCACAGTTTACTGACAGAAACATTTTGATGAGAGCCAAGTCCTTGGCTGGGATGTAAACATTGAACAAGCCTGACTTTTGCTCTTGTCTTGTGAACTGACAAGAGCAAAACTCTCAGAAATGTAATACAAAGAAAAACAAACGTCATTTTATTGAACAACATTTGATTGAATTAAATGGCAACTATTTTTGTAACCCAGAAAAATTAGTGACTTACGCGGTTGAATGATTGCGGTGGTCTCAACTACGGCAGTTCTTGTTCAACCAATTTGAAACATCATCAGAAATGACAGCTGTCAGCCTCTCCTTGGAAATGATCCAGAAATGACTGAATAGCAAGGAGCATGTCTGAGGTCAATCATAGCATTGTGGGAAAGCTGTAGAAACATAAACTGTTCGACTTATAAATTCATGAAAGATTTAAAACGAGGAACATGTAAGGAAAAGCTTGCTCTTAATTTTGCCTTTAGAAACATAAAAAAAAAACAAACAAAAAAAAAAACATATGTTTGCGTATAACCCAGAGCTTGAGTAATTAACAAGACTATTGAAGTAGCTAGGCAAATGAACCATGAAAACAAGTGGGTTCTTTTTCAGCAGGTTTCCATCATTTGTATTTCCACATTGTTGTTCTGAAGCATTTGTGAGTACCCAAACACCATAAACTCTGCATAAGAAATTAGGGGGCAATTTGTTTTCATCAACATATTGGGGCTTTTTATTAGTAAGCAATTTTATCAATTCAGCTGCAGACAAAGGAATTATTTCTACTCCGAGATAAAAATATCTTTCATTTTCTCACACCTCTGTGCACACATCCAATCAATTTAAACCATGCATGGAACTGAGAGATAAAGAAAGTTTATCATAGTAGTAACACTGGGCAGTGTTGAATAGCGGGACACATTTTAATAATTTAAATTGTTTTGTTTCCCCATCTTTTCTTGGCAATTGCTTCTACCTTCTAACTGCAGTGCTCAATTGGCCTAAACAACACTGGTGTTGCATTAAAAATGTCACACTGAATATTTGTAACAAAACCAGGCATTTAAATGGGATTTATTTTTCCCTTTGATTTACAAAACCTACTCAACACTTTCAGTGTGTGAAAACATTTTTTTTTTGGGGGGGGGGGGGGGGGGTTAAAAAAACAAAAAAATTAAAAATAAAAACCTGAAAAGTTTTCATTATGTAAGTATTCACTCCCTTTGCTATGACACTTCTAAATAAGCTCAGGTGCAACCAATTGCCTTCAGAGTGTTCAAAGTGGTTCACATGATTGCAGATTAAATACACCTGTCTCTGTAAGGTAGCACAGTTGGGTAGTGCATTCAAAGCAAAGATACTACCATAAAGACCAAGCTTTCAAAACAACTCTGGGATAAAGTTGTGGAAAAGCTCCAATCATGGGAGGGGTATAAAACGATTTCAAAGGCACTGAATATCCCTTGGACCACAGTCAAGTCGATCATTAAGAAATGGAAGGTATAGGGCACCATCCAGCCATCTTCCCAAACTGAGCAGCCGGGTAAGAAGGGCATTGGTCAGAGAAGCCACCAAGAGGCCAATAACAACTCTGAAAGACCTACAAAGTTCCATGACTGAGATGGGAGAAACTGTCCATGTATCAACATTAGCGGAGATACTCCACAAATTTGGCCTGTATGGAAGAGTGGCAAGAAGGAAACCATTTCTGAAAAAAGCCCATGTAAAATCCTGCTTGGAACTTGCAAAAAGGCATGTGGCAATAGATCCTGTGTTCCGATGAAACAAAAATTGAACTATTTGGCCTAAATGCAAAGTGTTATGTCTGGTGCAAACCCAAGACAGCACATTACCCAGGTAACACCATCCCTACTGTAAAGCATGGTGGTAACAGCATCATGTTTTTAATCGACAGGGACTGTGAAGCTTGTCAGGGTAGAGGGTAAAATGAATGGAGCTAAATACAGTCAAATCCTTGAGGAAAACCTGCTTCAGTCTGCAAAAGACCTAAGACTGGGACAGAGATTCATGTTTCAGTAGGACAATGACCCCAAGCACACAGCCAAAGCGACACTGGAGTGGCTTAAAAACAAGAACGTGAATGTCCTAAAGTGGCCCAGTCAAAGCCTAGACTTGAATCTGATTGAGAATCTGTGGCAAGACTTGAAGATTGCTGTCCACTAACGATCCCCAGCCAACTTGACAGATCTTGAACAATTTTACCAAGAAGAATGGACAAATATTTCACGATCCAGATGTGCAAACCTGGTAGAGACTGACCCAAAAAGACTCACAGCTGTAATTGCTGGCAAAGGTGGTTCTAGCAGGTATTGACTCAGGGATGAATACTTATCTAACCCAGACATTTCATTTTTTTTATTTTTCATTAACTGTTGTTTCACAATACAAATTCTCTTGCCTCTTGAAAGTGTTGAGTAAGTTGTATAAATCAAACATCCAAGGGGGGTGTGAATACTTACATACATATACACACATATACACACATATACACACACAGATATACAGCTCTGGAAAAAGTACAAGGTTGTCCTGGAAGAAAACTTGCTTCCTTTTGCTCTGACAATGTTCCCCAACTCTGAGGACTGGTTTTTCCAGCAGGACAATGCTCCATGCCACACAGTCAGGTCAATCAAGGTGTGGATGGAGGACCACCAGATCAAGACCCTGTCATGACCAGCCCAATCTCCAGACCTTAACTCCATTGAAAACCTCTGGAATGTGATCAAGAGGAAGATGGATGGTCACTAGCCATCAAACAAAGCCAAGCTGCTTGATTTTTTGAGCCAGGTGCAATAAAATCACCCAACATCAATGTGAAAGACTAGTGGAGAGCATGCCAAGACGCATGAAAGCTGTGCTTGAAAATCAGGGTTATTCCACCAAATATTGATTTCTGAACTCTTCCTAAGTTAAAACATTAGTATTGTGTTGTTTAAAAATAAATATGAACTTATTTTCGTTGCATTATTCGAGGTCTGACAACACTGCATCTTATTTGTTATTTTGACCAGTTGTCATTTTCTGCAAATAAATGCTCTAAATGACAATATTTTTATTTGGAATATGGGAGAAATGTTGTCAGTAGTTTATAGAATAAAACAATAATGTTCATTTTACCCAAACACATACCTATAAATAGTAAAACCAGAGAAATTGATAATTTTGCAGTGGTCTCTTAATTTTTTCCAGAGCTGTGTGTATATATATGTATATATATCTAGTTTAAGTACCATTTACAATTTTTTTTCAGCCTATTATTCGCCAAATGTAGTATGCTGTGCCACAAAAACTACACTTCAAAAATCTACTTTATGCTGTGTCAAATATTTTTCTTGTGCAATGGAAAGTTTCCAAATTCTGAAGACATTGACTCTGAACTTGGAGAAATAGCTGACTTGACATGACACATGCATTAATGACAGAATTGATTCCATGTAGAACAAAAAGGTTTCAGAAAAAGTGTCGATGGTCAGATATTAATTTAAAATAAAACATGACATGGGACACAACAGTAGCTCATCAATAGTATTGTTGAGATTACCTTGATGTCAGTTAAAGAAACACACAATATTTCTACAAGCACATCAGTCAGTCCCCCCCCACCCAAGCATTTTTCTTTTAACAAACTAGCCTTTTTCAACTACCATAATGGTAGTTATCAGGAGGAAAACACTTGTGTCTATCATGTACACAAAAAGAAGACGAAGAAGAGAATGCAGTGCTTAGAGGTTTCATATTCAATGTTCAAAGGAAGTGAGTAGTTTTTTTTCCTAGGGACAGGGTCACTTTGAAATTGCAACTAACTTACACTTTTATTTACATATGGATTGGTAACTGCGAAAGCAACACAGCTCTCTTCCAACTAAATTAAATGATACACATATATTTAATCGCTTAACTCCAGTGTGTGTGTGTTTTTTAATCCTTTGGGGCACACATTTTGTTTGTGCATTGCTTAATGAAAAGTTTTTACAGAGTAGAAAAAGCTTATGAAAACTGCTCTGTATCTTTTGAACATTGAACCCATACAAGTTACTTACATGGATTTGTCAATGTAATGGTGCAGGAGAAAAGGTTTCCATTGATCTCTTTAAGCCAATTTACCACAGACCTTTCCATTACTGTATAGCATATTTCCAATGCAGTTATCATTGGCCAGCAGTACTGCTTTTGTGTCTTAAGGCTGCTGTGTCCCACAGTCTTGCATAGTGTTCAACTACATTACTAAGTTATTCCTAGGTGACTTTTTATAGCATGTTTTGCTCTGACATCTGTGTCATCAGAAAGCAGACTTTAATTGTCAAGTTTTTTAGGTAGCGACCATGACAATTGAACACACTAGGCTTTTCTGTTGCACAATGAGGAGAAGCAGTCACTGCCGGTTTCCAATCCTGCACCCTGAGTGTGTCAGTGCCAATGTGATGCCCCCTTCTGAGTCCCCAGCAAAGTTTAACCTCTTTGCACAGCCTGGACGCGAACTGGTGCCGTTCAAGCTGTATGACTCATCCTGCGCTCCCAGCGACAGTGCATTAACTGGATGAGCCACTCAGGAATCCCCTAATTTCAGTTGTTTAACTTTGTAATATTTGATATCTGCTATTAAGATGGCATGTCAAACTCAATGCTAATTTGCTCATTATATGTTTTAACAAACACAGTAGATGTACCATGATTGCTTAGTTCTTTGACTTGAGCTGGAACAAAAAGTGTATAATTTGGATATAATTAGGTCTGATTTGTTCTGCATAAAAAGAAAATAATTACCAAGGGCATGTTTGTAGAATTTCATATGAATAAAGGCATTCACATTTAACTGTATTTCATAGAATTCCCCTGTGCCGAAGAACCAGCAATGGTGTAATCAAAAAAAAGTAACTACTACAATGACATTATTATTGTAACATTAAGGATTACTCTCAATTTGTACACTAAATGTACCACACTCTTAAAGACTTGCTCCTATTCTATTGTGTTTTCTGGGAAAAGATAAAGTAATAGCCAATGTCCTAACCTAATCATTTAAAAATCATGACCTCCTCATTTGCAGTTGTGTTTCGATTGGTCCCATTACCGAATAGTGTCACCTCATAAGGTGAGTCCATGCTGTCTAGTCCACGAATGACACCTTAGCATCAATAAGAACTATATCACCCTCAAAAAGAGATGACTTTGGGCTCAACTACCTGGGAAGGCCGTAAATTGCCAGACCTCATTACTTCAGTCATAAAGACTGAACTACAAAGAATAACTGCAATTATTCACTACTTCTCAATATTGAAAAGTAATCTGATTTATTACGTATAGTAGTTTTTGCTCAAAGAGTCAACTTAACGTACCTTTGTCAAGGGAAAGTGTGTTTGAAAACAAACCTCGGAGGTATTTATAGGCTTTTTGATTTAATGGTAACCGCACATTTATTTCTCTTTAAACTTCGTTGTGATGTCATTCACTATGTAGTTGATGATATAACGATTTACTGCTCATTTCTATTTAAACACTCAGGCATCATGGTATCTGGTCTATGTATCCTTTTTTATTGTTCTTCTATATTGTACAGTATCTAATTTAATTATTTCTAAAGCCACAAACTTTTGATAATCCATGGAGTGTCTATTCCTTGTAAAGTGCTGAACTATTGGTTCATTTTTTTTTTATTTATTCATTATATTTAATAAGTGGTTCTATATTATTTTATATAATGATGTACCTGTCTCTTCTACATAGTTTATTTTATTACATGTTAATACCATATACAAGGTTGCTATCCTTACATGATAGATTTTTTAAGACTGAATATTTATTTTCTTTATTTGCAATTTCACTTTATCTTTTCCAATATATTTGCACACTTTACATGTGCTTTTACAGGTTTCAATGTCCCTTAATGTATCTATAACCCCTTTATGTTTACTGTGGACTATGTCAGCTAAATTTGCATCCCTTCTAAAAGCTACAATTGGGGCTTTCGGAAAATATTTCTGAAGTATATGCAAATGCTTCCAAACTATTTTTGAGATGTTGGGTAATGATTTAGAATATGTAATTAGTAATGGTACTCTCTTAACCCTCTCTTCCCTTTTCTTATAATCAAGTAATTCATTCACTGAGTTTGTCAACTTTTTTTCAATTCTCTCTCAATAATTTGTTCTTTATATCCTCTTTTCTTAAGATGTATTTTTAATTCCTTTCTGTTTTTTGTAGTCATTTCCATCAGAACAAATTATTTTTTATCCTTATACCCAGTTCTTTAGGAATTACTCTTTTAGTATAGATAGGATGTGCAGATGGCACATATAGGTACTGATGCATATCAGTAGGTTTCGAGTAAAGATCTGTTTTAATAGATCCTTGATGAAGTTTAACCAAGGTGTCTAAGAATTTAATTTCTGATTTTGTCCCCCTTAAATCCACCAAAATGTTAGGGTGGACATAATTTGCTAATGTATGAAACTGTACAAGAAATTCTTCTCCATGTGTCCATATTCCAAACAGGTCATCCACATATCTTATGTATTCTCATGATTTCTTGTCTAGTTTTATATAACATTTCCTTCAATATATTCCTACATATATGTGCTTGCAAAATGCATACCTAATTTTGACCATATTGCTATGCCATCAGTCTGTTTGTAACTTCTTTATTCAAATGTAAAAAGACTATTTTCTAAAATGATCTATCATATGTAATATTTCTTCCGTAGGTATCATGTTTTTTTTTTGTTTTTTTTTAATCTACTGTATTTTCCAGTAGCCTCTTTACAAGTTTCATGCCTGGAAACACTGGGGTACAGGGATTTTACATCCATGCAAAATAAAATGGTATTCTGTGGAAATTTAGCTTTTTATATTATTAATCCTTTTCAGAAAATGTGTTGTATCTAACAGTGCTAGGTAAGCTTTCAACATGTAGCTGCAACTGCCTTTTAGCTGTTTCCACAATAACATATGTTGGGTTATCTATTGTGCTAACAATCATTTGCATTGGGCGTTTTTCTTTGTGCATTTGTGGGTTACCTCTAACCAAACTGTTCTATGATTTTGCAGAAGCGTCATTTTTTTTATTATTTCAATACAACCCAATTTTTATATAATCTATCTTCCAAACATCTCGCTTAATATGCCGTTATTGTTATTAGTTTTTACTTCCTCATATGTATTTATATTTTGAAGCTCAGTCCCTACTGCTTTTATATAATCATATTTGTTCATTACTACCACCCTAGAACCTTCATCTGCTGCTCTTATAATGATGTTATCATCCTTTAGTAATTCGCTTCTTCTTCATTCGTTGTTATATTTAGTTTACCTTTACTTTTAAGGCCTGTTATTATTTCATTTCTAACTACTTCAGTATAACCATTTGTTTCTTCCCTCTGGAGGAGTCCAATGGTGCTTTATTTTCATTTGTATTCCATGTTCAGTCACATAGTCCTATTCTCTGTGTGTTTCATTATAAACATATTCCGCTAGCCTCATTCGTCTTTCCCATTCTTTTAATTATATTATTAACTTCTCCTTATTTATGTACCTTCTTGCCGGAACAAACTTGAATGTATTGCTTGCATAGTAATGCTTTCTGTAAAGCTGTTAATGTTTTATCAGATAAATGAAATACTGTCCACTTCATGACCTTTGGTGATCTTCTCTTTGTTTTAAGTTTGATATTCTTGCTGTTGTGCACCTGATTGTTAATTGCTTCTTTATTACTAATATTAATTGATCCTTTTCCTAAATCCCTATCCCACATTCTTTTCTTTTTGTGTGTATAATATATATATATATATATATATATATATATATATATATATATATATATATATATATATATATATATATATATATATATATTTGTTTTTAAGATTATCCCTTGCAATAATAATAATAATAATAAAATAATAATAATTAATAATAATAATAATAATAATAATAATAATAATAATAATAATTTTACTATTAGTTAATATATTTGATATGTATCTATTTATTACATAAAAGCATAATTAATATTTTTATTAACACATATATAAACTGTTTTCTCCATTACATGGAATTGAATTTTCTGACAAGGAAGTATCAAATTTAACGCAGGACTACGGATTGTAAGTAAAACATTGTGTAGTCTATTTATAATATCTACGGCAGCGTCAAACTTCTGCCTCTATAGTCCAGGTCTATAGTCTATGTCTATATATATATATATATATATATATATATATATATATATATATATATATATATATATATATATCTATATATATATATATATATCCCATATAATGGAGGTTGACAGGGTCAAAAATCTGGAAATGGATATCCAGGTCTTTTTTGGGTAATGATTAAAAAACAAAATTACATATATTAATGTCTTAATACACATACATTAAGTCCCTTCGATCTGCAGACTTTTGTAACTTTTTCAGTACTGGAAATATCGCAAATAATAATAATAAAAAAATAATAATAATAATAATAATAATAATAATAATAATAATAATAATAATAATTCTGTTTGAGTACGGTTATTAATGTTAAATGTGCTTGATGCTGTAGGATTCTTTGCCACATCTATTGGCCATATTCCGCTTATGTTGTTGTTGTTGTTGTTGTTAATTAAAATGGCATCCAAGCAAAGCATTGGGTAGAATTTCTTTCCCAAAGCAGGAAAAACAGAATTTGCAAACTCAGCTAAGGAAACATTTAATTCAAAGGGGGAAGCACTAGCCCACTTACTTAATGTGCTCCACAATATTTTTTATTTAACCTAAAACAAAATAGGTAAATATTTTATAAGTGTGTGAGTAATGCTATCCTCAGACTGATTAAATTTTGTACTTTGCACCTTATGCATTTTGGAGTATGCTTGTTCTTAATTAATCTACTTCATTAAAATAAAAATAAAAATGTTTAAATTTTCAGTCTGTTTTCTGGGGTCCTCCGCTTACAGTACTTTATTTATTTGTTTATTTATTTTTAAATAAATGCTACTTATTTTATCTGCGGTAATGAACTATATCTGTGCAATACTGTAGATAAAGCATTCTGTATTGGAAGCCATATGGTTATTATTATTAATGGATCGCATTTAGTTCCTGAGAAGAATAGTCACCACAGTTATTATTATTGAGGTCTACTTGCTGCTCTGTGTTATTGTTTTATTTAAAACATTGTTATCCTAAGAAAAGGCTTAATGCAAAGCTTGTTTTAATGTTGTCTTTATTATGCTGGCCTGAGACCCATGCTTACAACTGCATTGTCATATTTTCTACATTTTTCTTTAAGTTCTCAAATTAATAATCAATATCCTGGCAGTAAAAAGAGACCTGGGTTAGGTCAGGTTATTAAAAGCCGACAGGTACCCGTGTTTTTGGGTACCCATGCCGATCTCTAAAATACATACAATTTGTATATATGTAGATGCTGGAGCTACATTGATGTCTTATACCTTCAACGTCGGAGTGCTTCATCCTGGGACAGCCGTAGAGGCAAACATTTGTTTGATATGCTTTGAGGAAGACAGAATTGTCGAAACACATAAGCACCAATGTAAAAGTGCTCAATGTTTCTAGTGTACTTATTGATCTCGACATGACTAAATAAAATATACATTTTTAATATATAGCTGTGGATATTGATTTTCGAATGGGAGCTGCAGTTCAGTTTTCTCCAGTTGTGGATTTCTATGGGAGGAGATTCTATTTATATAGATAAATAGCTAGATATAGATAGACAGATATCGGGAGTGGCTCGTCATAAGAGGCTACAGAGACTAAGCCTACGTGTAATTTTGTAAAAGTAAAAAAAACTTACCTTATGTCATGCTTTCCAAGGTCTACTATGTTGCTATTAGCTAACATGTATCCTCAAAATGGGTGGGATTCTGTGTGTATTCCACCTCTGTCAAGTTTTACTGTATTTATATTGGCTACATGAAGGCTAGCCTCTGCCACTCATAATTAGACTTAATCTTGACGTGTCTGTTGACAGGCAGGTTTTGTGTCACGTGTGGTTACTCGCTTAATTTTCGATTTCCATACAGTACGTTGTTTTTTTGTTTTATTTTTAATTCATACGCCATTTTCTTTGCTTTCAATTGAGGAAACAGTAAGAATAAAAAATGACAATAAAGGTATTTCAAAGCCTAAATTGGACCTTCTTCAACAGGGAGGACCAAAACAAAATTGCCTTTTTAATTGCTCATGATACAAAACAATTTAATCGTTGAGTATTCGCAGATTGGTTTTTCAAACCGGCTCTTAGTCTTACAAATATATAAATACAAATGACATTACTCAGGATTCATCAATCACTACTCAGGAGTCAAACAAGCAAGTGCTTTATATACTACATTACTGTATTATATTTTTTATGAACCCTTAAGCGGTCCATTTATTCAGCGCTTGTCAGCCGCTTCAGGTCCAATTTATTTTCACACTTGCTGTTTATTTTACAAGTGCTGTTTGACAGTTTTTTATCAGAGTAAAACAGGTTTAAAAGGCACTGCATCACAAAAGGACACTCAGTACTGCATCTCCAGCCAAGCTTCATAGTTGTGAACACTGATAAATCCTCTCCTGATCACTTGTTTTATCACCAAACCCCTCAATAATGCAATACGAGTCACTATGTTATTACTGTAACATACCAAAAAGCTCTGCAAATGTCTGTTCTTTGAGTGCTGGATGCGGAAGCAGCTATCTTCTTTGTTGTGTCCGTATTATCTCTGTGGTGCAAGTGCCCCCCACCCCCCTTTTTCGGTTTCTATCAGCTCCTATTGGTCTCACTTGGCCATTGAAAAGTTTTCTTGGCTTTTTCTGGAGAAAAAACGGCTAGAGACCTGTGCTTGACGTTTTTTGATGATGACAATGCACTGGAAAGGGATAATTGTAATGTTGGACCTGGTCCGACTAGGACCGCAAAGGGTTAAATTACAAAGTACCTTTTGAAACATGCAACATTTTATTGTGTATATTAAAAGTATATATGTGTATGGTTGGTCACTATACTTTTAAATCAGATTGACATCTTTTACAACTGGATGGTTATGTTGTTGATAGCTACAAAGACACAGATGTAACTGTTGCAACCCCTACCTCCATTCAGAGTTCACAATGTATATCCCCTTCTTTTAGTCATCAGAGGCGTAACATGATCTGCCTCTTCCAAAGAATGTAACAATCATATTTTTGAACAGTAAGGGAAAAAAAATTCACATTGGCCTTCGAAAATAGCCCAGCGTCATTGTTTGTATCAATTGCAGGTTTCCTCAACCTTTAAATTACTGTACTTCAGATAGACTTTTCATTTGAGTTGCAGTTTCTTCTCATTGTGGATCTTAATGTCAGGTCACTAGCACATAAAAAAAAGATCTGCAATGATAAGGGAATGAAATAAATATGAACATCCGTTGTTTAGTAGAGTACTTGCAACTGCTCCTAATCCCTAATTAGCTAGCTAGATTAAAAATATTAATTAATTAATGCATCACTTACAAGATGAGACTCCCTTTGTCCCAAAGCTTTTTTTTTTCTTGCCTGTAATTAATGTGGAGATCTAGCTGTTGCTGTTTTATTGACCTGTTTAGATATGAAGGAAAACAATACCTTTAGGAATCTGCTGCACGCTTTACATGACCCAAGACAAAGGGCTGTATGTAAGCAAAAATTAATGCATGACTTTGGTTTACGGTAGACCAGGGATGTCAAACTCAATTTTACCAAGGGCCAAATATTTATTTAACATTTGATTCACGGACCACAAAATGCACACCTTTTAGGTGATATAGAAACGCATGTTTATATTCACATTTTTTAATACATATACATGTATTTTATATATAACTGATTAAATTAAAACACATGTTATCTATCTTACCTAGTTGCTGCCCTGTGCGCTCTCATTTACTGAAGAAATCTGACACCTTTATCGTGAGACAAGCTTGGCAATATCGGAATTCATGTTTTGTGCTGAAACTGTCTTTAGCATGGAGTGTAGATGTTTGTCATTCAGATAAGATCTTTGAGCGGATTTTTTAATCTTCATCAGTGAAAATAGCTGTTTGCAGAAGTACGTACTGCCAAACATTGACTGAATGCAGAGCTGTGTAATGTGGCTGCCAGGAACGGGTAAAACGCTCAGCCGAGACAGAATCAAACTTAGCCTTCACACACGGGAGGTGCTCAGTCTGTTGTCAATCCAACTAATTTCTCCCACTGTAATTTCATGTTGAGCGCACACTTCTCAAGCTTTTGAAATATATTGTTTGCAGTGGTAGTAGTGTGCTTACCTGCAACATCCAAAAGCTCTTGGGTAATAGTGAAGTCTGCATCAACACGCCGGATAAAAATAGATAACGCAGCAGTATCAGTAATATATGTGCTCTTGTCAACAGCAAGAGAAAAGGCTACGAAATCGCTTACTTTTTCAGTGAGCTCTCTTGAAGATCGGTAGCCAGGTCATACACTCTTTCAGCCATGGTATTTTTCGAAAGACTGATGTTGTTCCTGAAACAATCTGCCTTCCTTATCGATCTTTCTTTTCTTGCACAATTTGAGAGTTATATATTGTCTTTTGTGACGGCCAGTAGGCTACAATGTCTAATGGAAAACAAGCCTTAAGCACCAAGTATGAGATTTGATTGGCTGCCTCTTGCTGTTTTCTGTTTCTTTAGCTCTGAGCTTCCCACTACTTTTCTGACGGCTGATGGGATTTGGAGTTCTTACGTGTAATAACCCAATACAATAGACTCAAACCGGGCCGGGCCAAATTACACTCTAATGAATGAACTTTGCGGGGGTCCGGATAAAATATGTCCAAGGGCTGTATTCGCCCCACGGGCCTCAAGTTTGACACCTGTGCTGTAGGCCATCGTCATGCCAGAGTGGGTGCTTGCATCATTCAGATTACTTGACCACCAACCATGTTTTCACAACCCGGTAATGAGAAAAGGTTTGTACTCCTACATGTTGGCTTGTAACTTAATGGAAATTTGACGGTCAATGTTTCCTAAAGGCTAACTGAGATAGCAAATGCAAATAAGCAAATGCAGATCTGAAATCGCGATAGAGAGAGACAAGGATCAATTATACACATACAATTGTACAATGAATGATAGACGTATTTTTTTTTTTTTTTATTCTCAATCCCCTTGACAAATGTAGAGTTTAATGACTTTGTCTTCCATCTATTGAATTAGCAAAGACACAAGTTGAGCTGTTTGATTGATGCTTGCCAGCCGAAAAAGATTTGGGCAGCTTTGTTAAAACCCAGTTGTAATTCTGGTTTGGGGCAGGTCTGTTGAGATTGCCTCTTCCTTTTGTTAGATTACCAGTTTTAAGTTACTGGTAAGAAGCATGCCTTAAGGCTTCAACTTTTACAGAAAGTGATATATATATATATATATATATATATATATATATATATATATATATATATATATATATATATATATATATATATATATATATATATATATATACACACACACACACACACAACACACACACAGGCAATGTGAATGGTTGAGCAAGGTTCCAACTGTCTGAATACGAACAGTTCAAGCCTTATCACATATTAGAAATCACTGTGCTGCCTCACAGAATTTGCAGTACTGGCAGCCATCATGTTTACAGCTACAAAGTTACAACAACTATACAGCTGAGTGACCAACTACCTGAAAATGTGGATGTCTTTGATGATACTGCACCACTCCAAAAAATCCCCAAACTAGTAAGTAAATGAAGAACAATAAAATTAACTGGAAGATAGCAAAACAGGGAAAAAAATGACCAAGTGGGCAATTGCCATCTTTCAGAACTGGCTAAAACAGAAACAAACAGAAATTATTATAACAGCTGTGGAAATGCACATCAAAATACTAAGGGATTTCTTTGGAAATGTAAGAAATGCCCAGGGAGACGAGTTTAAATGGTCAAGCCACATTAGTCTCTGAGCTGCAATAAACCTAATGAAAACAAAGCTGGAGAATCTGTCAATATGCACACTCACCTCGACTTTGACACTTCCAATAATGTCTTTATAGCGGTTTGTAAACGCTACAGAAAAACACAAGACATTTCTGCACTTTATCCACTCCTCTCCGACAGTCCATTCTTTTTACTCCCATCCCTCCATTCTGCTGAAATAGCCTTTTGCACTGAGGAAAAAAAAAAAAGTGCTGTGTCAACTCTACCTCCTGGTGGATCTTTTCAATGGCAATGTACAATTCAACACATCAAAAATAAATATTTACTTTTGCATGTTTCAATTACATCAATTTACTCAGCTTCACTTAGTGTGTAGTTCAAAGAATATAAAAAAAAAACAAACGTGTTTTTTTTTTTTTTTTAATCCACTATTTGACCTGGAATATAAATGCAATAAGCCCCTTCCAGGGGTTGGAGGCACTCCGCTTTGTGTGTGTGTGTGTGTGTGTGTCTATATATATATATATATATATATATATATATATATATATATATATATATATATATATATATATATATATATATATTATAAGTAATATATATATATCTGTCGGTCCCAGAACCCACATTAAAATTTCCAGAATTAAAACAGTATACAAAGTCAGTAATCACAATTGTAGTGTATAGTACTCGATAATGCCCTAATGTCACAGTTCACTTGCAAATGAAAAAGCAACTAAAGATCACAAATTTAAAACCAGTTCATCACAGTATCTAGAAGCTTGTCTGGTTCACTTTATTTTTGCTGCATTTTCATCATGTAAAATCTGATGAAGCGCTGTGTAACTGCACATAAAGATTTGGAGATAAACAAAATGAAAAAAAAAATGCTCTGGCCCGCATAACGGGATAACAAGTACATTGTAACTTGACGAGATGGGCTTTGTATCAGAAAACTGGTGACAGAGTCAGAAATCACGCGTGACGGGTAAGTGCATGCATTTGTTACACACACACACACACATATATATATATATATATATATATATATATATATATATATATATATATATATATATATATATAGTGATGATGTGTATGTACCAAACATTAATTTGGAGGCTTTAGGACCCTGGGGATAGCCACACACATTGTATGATAACAAATGTAACAATTGCTTAATTGTATAGTTAATGGGCAAATGCTGATCAGATGCGAATGATCAAGTTGGGGTTAAAAAGGTTTCAGTTTGTGTGTTCAGGGGAGAGGGTTGAAGTGGAGAGAGAGGAAAGAAACTGTACAGTGGAAAAGTGTGTCGGACAAAGAAAGAGTTTTCTGATAACGAAACAAAGGTACGGGTTCCGACAAAGAAGTGCTGGACGGTGATTTGGATTAGGTGATTAGTGGAATTAATTTAAACAGGGGAACAGGCTTACCCTGTCCTACATTAGATAGCACTACTGTTAACCAGTTTAGTTAGCGCCTACAGAAGGGCTGGGTTTTGTTTTGTGTTTTTGTTTGTTTGAAATATCAGTTTGCTAATAAATGTACGCCATTGCGTTTAAAGAGCACTTCCATTGTATTGTGTGTAATTAAAGAGACAGACACCTATTTGAAAGAACAACACAGACTCCGGCTGAAAAGGTCAAAATACGTTACTATATATATATATATATATATATATATATATATATATATATATATATATATATATATATATATATATATATATAGACACACACAAAGCATTTTTGTTTAGTTATTTATTTTTATCTTATTTGCCTTTAATAATGTTCATTTCAAAATATACCTGTAGAATAACTGAGAATGGTATTTATATGAACTTCTTTAGTTACTGTATTCATAATAGAGAAGGTTAGAGCTTAAGAGAGGACTCTTTTTTAACAATAATATAATACACTATACCAAAGTAGAGATATCTAAGATATTTAAATTTAATTTAAGTGGATTCATTTTAGGATCCTATTGACAGCATTAACCACTATAGATGTAATTTATCCACAATAACATAATGTCAGATATACTTTTCACTGTGATCATTCTTGAATGTCTGGCTGGAGAGAATCCTAAGGGAGTATACCAGGCATGGCAACTTTATTAGGCCAGCATTTCTAAAGTGGGCATTTAGCTTATTATACACAGGGGTCTACTGAAATCACGATTTTGTGGAAATCGTGAAACTGAGGGGTCACCGTGAAATTCATCTCTTAGGGTCCAATGCATACAAACAAGTATGGAGAGGAAAAAAAGGAAACCTTCTTTAAATGAACTACAGGACAACGCAAGTGACGCAAACTGCTTATCTTACTTCTGTAGGTAGCTCTTTTTTTTATTCCTTCGCCGCCCTGTGTGCATTGTACTTAGGCAAAAAAACAAACAAACACATCCTTAGACAAATGACATTTACAAAAAAAAAAAATATCTCCAAAGTGGTAACGTTCTTGTTTGACGTTCAAACGAGAACAGTGTTTTTAACAGCCTATCAGTGAGTCTGTACTGGCTTTTCAATAACCTACAGTAGGGAGTGGGACAAAGTGTTACTTTGTTTTGAATTAGGTTAAAATCTAATTTTCAGCATTAGTAAAATACCAGAAATGGGCGACAAAGCAAAAAAAGCAAAGTATATTTCAGTAATTCATCGTGTCAAGATATTACCCAAAGAAACTGTACATGCAGATGGAGGTAATTGCTTTGAACAGCTACATGTCTGGAGAAAATACGATCGATCACTATTTAGCTTTAGAATCACACATTAAATAAAAGGCTACTATATACAGAGACTGCTGAACAGAATGTAAAATAAAGAGCTTTCAGAAAACAAACTGGAAAGTTAGAGCAGACAAAAAGTACTCCTGTCTGTTGTAGCCAAGTTAATACAGTACTACAGGTACAATATAGCACAGCCACCTCACTTCAAACAACCTGATGCTTACTTTTTAAACGCAGTTGGAAATTTAGACCAGAATAGCCACGTTTTCTTTGTTTGGACTCGGTACTAATAAAATAAATGATTGGATGGGACAAATAACATGACAATGAACGTGCTGCATATAGTGCCTTTATTAAAGTATGCCAGAAGCCCATGGGTAAAAGAGTTTTGGGGCAATTTCCCCACATCTGTATAACTTAGTAAAGCTTTGCCTTACACTTCCAACCAATTCAGTGGATGCAGAACGTGTAGTCTCAATGTATGGGCAAGTCCACACCAGACAATGTCGGCAGCAGATGGATGCTGCATTCTTCCCTTTAACAAATGACAGCACTCTGTTTTAATAGAAGCAAGTACCACTATTTTTAAGCTTCATAGTGCTTTGGAATACTGTATACTTTGGTTTATTTAATGTTTAAACAAGTCTGTGAAATATCAGTGAAATCCTCATTTAATTCCCCAACCCTCCCGTGAAAAATACATAAATTTACCGTGTTTTAAGTGGAGACCTAATTATACATATTCAGCTGTCTTTTGGAATGCATGTTGTTGCGTATAAATATGTGACACAGGATTCCTTGATTGTCCCAGTTCCAGTTTCAGTTTGTGGTACAAATGTTCTGACTGACTAACAGCAAGCTGCCTTAAACATACATCTTTTAGAAATTTCACTGGTAGCAAACTAAAAATGACTGTTTTAGGCTTCATACCATGTAAAAGATAATTACTTCAAATTACTAAAATAGGAATGCACATTCCCTTGCCTCATGGTGTGTCTAATGTTGTATTACAGAGTTCCTAATAAAATGTCCACACCCTGTAAATCAGTTACATTTAAAACTCCACTGTCTTAGGTTACAAGCTAAAAGCATTGACAATCAGTCAAATATCATCCTGTGTTTGTTTTTCAGGAGTGTTTTTATTTTGTTTGGTAGGGGAGGGGGGCTGGGCTTTGCGATGGTGTTGGAAGAATGATTATAATGACTAAAATGCCTTGACTTGGCGCTTGCTAATTCTTTCCTCTCTGATCTGCTGTATTTTGCACTGTGACTAGATTTGCATTCAGGTAAGAGGCAGATTTGAGTAAAGAGCATTCTCTGCTAGTTAAATGTTTAAAGAAGACATCTAATCTGAGTTGCTGCAAAGCTCATCAATTTGAAATTGGTGCAACAAAACGTGCAAGAGTCTGAGCTGCCAATTTTTCTTGTGCTTTTTTTTTAAATCTGGGATTGAATGCATTAGCAGAATCCTTTACCTGTCAAGATCATAAATCATGTTGAAACAAAACTGTTGTGCCTTGAAGAGATGTTGGCTTTACTTTGAACTTTGCAATTTAAAAGAGAAAGGGGAAAACATGTTTCTATAGTCAGTGCACACAGTTCAATTGCAAATCGGCAAATTGTCAGCTGTAAGGGAATGAAAAGCAGACAGTCTGCACAAGCATTAGATCATTTGTGGCCCATCTAATTATAATCAGAAGAACATTGATATAATATTCTAATGAAGTATGCCATCTTCTCCTTTGTGACTGTTCTATACTGTGCTCTGAGACAAAATTCAGACGTACAGTGATTTTCTGAGGTGCTTGAACATCAATCCAAAGATCCATATTTGGAATGCATCCTTCTGTAATGTCATATTACAGTACTTGGTAAAACGGTGATCATTTCAAGACGTTAACAGTTAACAGGCATCCTCAACTCATGCTAGTCTGTTTGAGGCATTGGAATGGTCTGTGTTCCACGGGGGACCTACAACATTTTGTAAACTTAATACCCAAGTCATCCCATTACATCCTCAGTTCTTCCTCATCTGATTTTTGGACTTTTCACTCTTTACTTTATAGTGCTAAACCCTCTAGCAAATGTTTGACCTTCATTTATCTCTTCCCCACTCCTCTTGTGCAAATTGGTACTTAATCCTTTGGGCATTACCACCTGATGGGGTCGCTCGCTGTAACATCAGCAATACATTGAAGAAATGATTAAGGAAAGAATTACAATCAAGTCCAAAGTGGAACCTTTGTGGATGACACGCACGTCTTAATAAAAAAAAAAAAAACACCAGTTTCTGCAGAACGTGGAAAGTGCTTAATTTTTCATATACAAAATATAACACTGAAAAATATCAAAGTCTCCTGTTCTGGAGTTCAAATGGAGTTTTATTTTTTGCAACTGTCTTTATAATTTAAAAAATTAAAGGTTTTGCTTGTTATTTGCAGTGAATGTGTGAAACATTTTGGTTTATAGGCTTGTGTTAAAACATATGCAGCTCAACAATAAAGGCGGGTTTCACAGATCCTGGTTTGCACTACTCTGGACTATAGTACCTAAAGTATCATTAGGTAGTTCAAGACTTGTGTTAATCAATGTCTGTGAAACCTGCCCTAAAAGTTTACATTAGTATGATTTAACTTATACTGTATTGTCGTTAATCATGGATGTATCTGTCAACTTTAGTGTCCTGCACTGGCGTTCAAAAACAGTTTACAGCAGTTTCATGGATATTACATATTATTTAATCCAGTACTGTTTGATGTGTCCAATCATGGTCCTGCAGGATCATTCCACTCTAGGTTTAACAGGTAAAATTGCGTCATTAACTACATCAGGGTCTGGATGGAGGTTCAATTAAACAATTTAGAACAAGGTTGGAACAAAGACCAGGAGTGGAAGAGCCAACTTTGGCCACCCCTGGTTTAGAGCAATAAGATGTCATAATTGGCTTTTCTTTCATACTTTTGATGCACTGTCCATATAGCATTGGTACAAAGGTCCAGCTTTAATGTTCAGAAAGACTGCAGTGTTTGATCTGTTTATAGCATTAAAACAGGGCTTATCCTGTGCAGATTGTATTGAGGTGGCACTGAACTGCAGTTAAAAGTCAATAAACGTAGTGGAGGCTGGGAGAAGTCCAGTTGAAAGGCTTGAAATGTCTTTATCAGAGAGCATTGCTAGCTCAATAATTTGATTGATTAGCTACATTGTGGGTGTGCTTTCATGTCAGCATCTTAGCAGTTTTTTCATCATTCATGATGGAGATAGTTTTGGGCTGGTATTTGAACAATAAATGTTTGAGGATTGGAACACACTATTACTGGTTTCTGCTTCTTGTACATTTTAATAAGTTTCTAGCAGCGTGATTCCTTTAATAGTCAATTGACTAGAAAATTTTACAGTAAAATGATTTACATTTACTGGGCATGTCCTGCTTTTGGATAAATGGAGAGGACCTAGCACCTTTAAGAGTACTGAAATCACACAATTGTAACATTTCTTAACTTGCTAAAGGCCTGCACTTCACAGACTTGAGGTACATAAATACGTGCTTCAGGACTTCATAGTACTTAGACTGATCTTGTTCCTTTAGAATGTTCCTTAGAATTGTTCCTTCTGAACTAAAGCACAGATGAAGTTAACAATATTTCTAGAAGGGGAAATCCAAAATGTGCAATCTGTTGTTTAAAATAAGTGCTGTAGCTGTCCAGGCTCTAGGTGCCAGTTAAACATAGCACAGATGATGCATGAATTAGACTGTAATGAAAATATTAGGTTCCTTTTAATTGAACTTAATAGCTCACTTCATAATACTTTAGTTTAACTACTGCACTTTTCAAATGTATTTTATTTAAAATATATTCACACCCACACACATGTTCAAAACAAAAAGCTGGGGAACTGTACTAGCAAGCAGAACTGTGTTTGTCAAATGTAATTTTCCTTGTGATGTATTCCCACTCATTGGAATCAATCAACATCAAGACTACGTGGCGACCTAATTCAAGCATTCAAAATTCTAAAAGGTATTGACAGTGTCGACCCAAGGGACTTTTTCAGCCTGAAAAAAGAAACAAGGACCAGGGGTCACAAATGGAGTTTAGAAAAAGGGGCATTCAGAACAGAAAATAGGAGACACTTTTTTACACAGAGAATTGTGAGGGTCTGGAATCAACTCCCCAGTAATGTTGTTGAAGCTGACACCCTGGGATCCTTCAAGAAGCTGCTTGATGAGATTTTGGGATCAATAAGCTACTAACAACCAAACGAGCAAGATGGGCCGAATGGCCTCCTCTCGTTTGTAAACTTTCTTATGTTCTTATGTTCTTATGTTCTTATATCAGAATTCTGGAAGTTGTCCAACCCAAGGGAATTCCATGTAAAATAGCAATGAGCTTTGAGGAGCAAACAATTGGACAGCAACAATTTCTACCACCTGTTTTTTTTCTTGAGGTTTAAATGCTGATGCCTCTTTTTTCTGCTGGTTCTGCATTGTGAATTGATATTGTAGGCTAATCCTGAAAACCTTGTGATTTATTTGACTTATTTAACTTATTTACTCTAGTTTTGAAGACACACAGTCTTAAGAGACAACAAAGCCTCATGTGCACTTTTAAATGCTCAGCTCTTGTAATGGGCAGTGTTTGATGTACTGTAGTCATGGGTCCTGTCCCCTTTCGATGAGACATGGTTAAAAAACATCTGAAGCTCATTTCATAGCTAAGTGACTGGCAGCCTATTTTGAATGTATCATTAGTACTAAAGTATTCTGGTTGTACCTAGTTTTCTAGATTAGTGATCTCTAATTAGGTATTCCACAATTCATAAATAGCTATTGATAATACCTGGATAATCTATCTTCTCCTGTAATGTTTTAGTGAGTGCTATTGTTTTAATTTTTTTTTTTATTTTAGTTCAAACTGTTTTCTGCTCGTTAGGTACCACATTTGTTTCACAGCCAAAAAGGCAGGTGAATCCTTCCTGAATTGTTTTATGAACTGTTAATGTTCTTCAGCCTGAATGACATCTTTTTTTTGTTTGATTAATGTTTTGTTAAAACATTTTCAAATACAAATAAAACTAAATGTTTACAGCAAATTATTGTACACATAGAGGTGTTTGAGATGCTATGCCAAGCCACTCAGAGGCGCTAGTCCAATTGGACAAGTATGCATCTTGCTCTGTTTAGGCAGGAAAACTTGCTCAACTTACAAAATTTGTATTTTTGCTGTAGTTATTTAAATGGGAGCTTATAATCAACAAATTGAAGAAAATAAAAACACAGGATTTTCTCCTCGGATTCATTTCCATGACCCAGGGATATACAGTCTAACTGCACTATAACAAAACCTTTTTATAAAGAATCCCTTTTTCTAAGCAGCAAGAACCATTTTTTTCAATAGAAATTAGCCCTATAGAACAATCACTTTTACAAAATCTACCCAGATAAAATGACCTCGGTAGTGACTGACAAAGAACTTCTCTCAGTGAAAACAAAGACATTGGTAAGATAATTCAAAGATAAGGCTGATTCCTAAATAACCTATTGTAGTGCGACCCATGTGTGACATATGCAACTGTTGCCATCTTCACACAAACTACAACCATGGCAACAAGTATGAGGAGGTATGTAGCAATGTTGCCCCGCCCCTGTGTATTTCTGTGTTATATGTTGCGTGTTGTGTGTTAATGTTGGTGTATAGTCATTAGTACACACGATGTAATATGGGTTATGTGCACAAGTGTTTAAAATGTATATTTGTATTTAGGCACGATGATTGCACAGCACTTCAAGTGCAGGTAAAATGTAATAATATGCGAGCACGGGGAATTGCACTTTATTAATTAATGTGCAGTTGTACTGAAACTCCAACTGAATGATTGATTAGCATTCGAGTCTCAGTACAGCTGCTTAAAAGCAGCACGTTTTCACTCACTCAGGGTTGTGTATTCAGTGAGTGGAGAACAGGATTGGAGATTGAGGTAACAGTATAATAGTTAGATCATAATACAAGCTCACCGCGTTTTGTCTGTGTAGTCGATTTTGTCTCTTTATTTTGGCTAAAGTGCCATGTCTTGTGTCTTGTTTGACTTTCAACCTTTTATTTTCCTTGTGTTTCATTATTAAATGCTGAGCGAAACCAATCGCTCAGCTTCACCAAACTCTACCTCTCTGTTGTTTATTTGTTGGTTCCTGGTTCTGGTCTGACGTCACCCACTACAGCCATCTTTGTGACACGTGGTGTCATTGTGGGATTACCAGCGCCTCCTAGAAGCAGACCAGAGCGGGAACTGCAGTGCTTTTTTGAAAAAAAAAAAAAAAAAAATATGGAAGATGGAAATGGAAGACTGGAGAGATGGCTGCACTGAGCTGGAGGAGCTCCTCAGTGGTCTAAAGGACCAAGGCTGGTTTCTTGCCTGTGGGGTGTACGGGGACATGGTGGCTGCCTGCCCCTACCAAGAGGGAGAGGAGGAACTGGCCCAGGAGAGGAAGGTGAGGAGAATGAGGCAGAGAAGGGGAAAGGTAAGGAGGAAGCAGAGGGAGTCAAGGTGGTGCACTATGTGCATTGCTCATGGGCATGAGGACGAGGACTGCCCAGAACAGGAGCCAGAGGATGCCTGAGGGGGAGCAGCCTGAATGTCCTACATCTGAGTGGGAGGAGCGTGAGCATCCAATGCTCAGAAGGGGGGAACACAGGCATCTACAGCCCACAAAGGGGGAGTCAGTGCGTCCACAGCCCCAGAAGGGGAAGGCAGAGCCCAAGTCTCCACCAGCAGAGGAAGAATGCCTGCTGTTTCCACCTCCACCAGCAGAGGAAGAATGCCTGCTTGTTTCACCCCGAGAGGGAGAGCCGCACCAGTACCCTGCAAGTGAGGGAGAGCCGCACCGGTCCCCTGCAAGTGAAAGAGAGCCACACCAGTCCCCTGAAAGAAGGGTAGACTACACGTCGCTCCCACCTCCGTCTCCAGGAGACTACATGCAGCTCCCCCCACCATCGCCAGGAGGCTACATGCCGCTCCCACCTCCACCGCTTCCACCGCCCGGAGCAGAGCAGCAAGAGCTGCCTCTGCCTCCGCCACCTACACCGCAAGGAGCCAGCAGCGGTCATTATAATGAAGTTAGACTGTATATGTACCACAACCACCAAAAGTAAAATGGTCTTAACATAGAGGGAGAGAGACATCAGCAAATTGACTCTTGGCTAAAAGGTACCGACAGTCAAATCTTCATATGAAACCAGTCACATTTTCTAGTTTGTAACAAAATAAATAGGTTTACATTATTTAAACAACAATTGCAGTGTGTTTTTTTACCAATGATAGCATTGGTAAGGTCAGTATAACTTTCCTGTTAGTATATCCAATACAATAACTACTGCTTTGAAAGCACTTCCAATTTTATGTTGGAGGATTGTAAATATGGTAATAAGTATATCTCACATTTAAGACAAAAGCATGTTTCTCACTGTGAAATTCCACTGTCAGTCTGTGACATGAAAACTGAGGTTTGTTTTGCCAGGCATGTCATGCTTTATGTGTAAACAGCTTATCTTTCACTTTATATAGTAAGAAAAGGGGAAGAGCTGGCATTTGATTTTTAGCTATAGGCTTGATTTCTCAAGTGAGATTCACAGGCTTGCAAGTAATCCATCTTTTTTTCTTGCCAGTTCTTGCTTTGCATAATGGTATTTCACACACTGAGATTCATCCAGCTCTGTTTGTATTTTGTTAGGGGAAACATGGACTGAAGGTAGGTGCATATTTTATGAACAACAGAGATGTGGACATTAGCTACCTCCAGTGGAATTTCTACAGTTATTGGTATGTACTGTTTGTAAGTTGATTAGTGCTGTTTTTTATGCAGTTTTTTTTCAGATACGGAACATGTGGAAAAAACTATATTTGCTCCTCAAATGCGTATTGCACTAGGTTGGCTTATGTAGTAGATAGGGGAGCCCTATACAGTATATAAGGCTTTCTTCTTATCTTCCAGATAAAATCCACTGAACCACATTAATCACTCATCCAGTTACTCACTGCACCAGTTCTTCAACATCTGATAATCAGAGTGGAGAAAGAAAGATGCTTACCAGGAAAGTGAAACTGACAGCCTCTATAAGGCTGAGCGCTGGCTCCACAAAGTTAAGTTGCCTAGTCACGTCCCCCCAATTGAATCATTATCTGGCACTGGTCGGCACTAATACATTGCCAGACTGATAGGATGGAAATTGTGCTTTGTTTGTTCAGGTTATATTTCAGAAAAAAACCTGACCAATTTACCCAGTAGTTTCCACATACACACACACACACACACATAAATAAATACATACAAACACACTTGCTTAGTAAATGCTTCAGGAGGTATATTGTCAAGAATGGTAATGGTAAGGTGGTTCTCATTCTGATGATATATTTTCTTTGTTATTGTGGAATAGTTTTGGGCAGTATTTAAGCTTGGCTATGTATTGTCCACTATCAGGCCTCCTACGTTTGAAACCTGGTCTTTACACCTTAAAATTACAGGTTTGAATTAATAACATTTGCATTTGGACGATTAGTAATGATGTTGATCTATATGTAGCATGTTGTAAAAGATGAGAGATAAACGTGGGTAAGATATGTAGAAAGTACCAAGGAAACAGATCCTCTTTGAATTAGCTTGATTTATTCCACAATTTCTTAATTATATTACAGTTTAATTAAATAAACATTGCAAAACAGTAATCCATTAATAAGGGTCTTTGTTTTATGTATTTATGTTCTATGTATATTTTTAAACATCAATAACGCCAGCTCAATCCAACACCACTCCATTAACTCTGAAAAGAAAAACTGCTGAGCTATCTTTATATCCCTTAACCCTTTGCGTGGAACATGACAAAAAATCCCCATAGAGAATCGGAGGAGTTGAGTTTCTTGGTGTAATACAGTATCTTTGGCTACGCTGACCCAAATCACATGATAGGAGTTGTGGCACTGCGCTGTATGGCTTGCATAAAACTCTGAAGTTTTAGTATTAACGTGGGTTTTCACAGGAAAACACTGAAAAATCAAACAAATCGCATGTACCTAACAACACCATGTAACAATTATTATTTATTTTTTTTTGTTCCTGGGTAGTAAGTGTTATTTCCTAATTGCTTATGCCTCAAAAGTATAGAAAATGGCTATTATTCCCCACAAACTTTGCTTTTGTGACCAGGACAGTGATATTTCAAAACATCACTATTTCCAATGGGAAAACGGGCAAATGTGTGTCTTTTTGTTCACGTAAAGTCAGAAAAAGACAACATCTGAATCCAAATTAACATGTATTTATACTAAAGTAATACAAAAATGACTACAACAGATTTAGAAGTGAGTAGTTTTTCGAGATTTACAATTATACTGTATTTACAGTATAATCGTAAACCTTGAAAAACTACTCACTTCTAAATCTTTTGTAGTCATTAACACTTACTACCCAGGAACAAAAATTGTGTTACATAGTGTAATTTTATCCACTCTGGTTAATTTCACAAAACAATAAACCCCTTATTTTAACAAAACACAAGTTTCTCTCGCAGTCTGTTATCAAGTAATGAAGTGTTACATTCATAAGGCACCTCCGCTCCAGCTAAACCACAAGAAAGTGTCATCAACAACACAAGCTTGCTGAAATGAACGATCAGCAATTTCTATATTGTTGTACAGTCCACCATCTTAAAAATATACACAAATGAGTATTGTATTATGGTTCTCAAAATATGTCAACCTAGTAACGGGGACAAATTGTCGGGGCAACAAATTGGGGTGGAACAAATTATCGCGCACTCTTAGACCCTACTTATTGTATGTCAGCAAGTAATATACAAGCTTTTCTCAGATTTGGGCAAATAAATAAGTAAAACAAATACATGTTTAAAGGCTAGATTGGAGTTATTCTTAATTGGTTTGTGCTGTATCAAGACTCACGATGGGGGATTGCTGAGACTTGCATCATAAAGAAACCCTGCCACTTTCTAAAGTCTTTAATAAAAGATATTGTATTTCTAAAACCTAATAAATGTCCTGCATACCGAGATTTGAGATAGACAGCTTGTTGCTATGTAGTAGGTGTCCAAAATTCACACAGACTTGAATAGCCTGGCTTTTGTTCAATTTTTATCATCATTAAGATGAAGTGTGGTGACAGGCTGGAGGACTGTAAGTGACAGCATGCATTAGGATGGTGATGTGCCACTTTCTGAATGCACCCAGTAGGGAAGCCAGGAGCTGGGCATTGTTATTGATAAGTTACATAAATAAATCATATTGCCAAGGTTTGCCTCCGACATATGGACAAGGCATTGAAAAGCATTTAGTTCCGTCAAAGCATTTATAAACGTGTCAGAAACGGGCTGCCGCAGACAAAAGTGAAACTTCAAAAACCCGGGGCCGCAGTGGCAGAATCCTTTTTTCTTCCTTTATCCCACTGTTTCGCACTGTGGTGTTAATACCTTTCCTGTGCCATCCTCTGTTATTTGGGATGGTGGTAACAAGTAACAGAGATGTAATAATGAATTAGCCACAGTTAGTGTTGTTTGGCTTAGATATTACAAAATGTTAACCTCTTCCTGCAGAGATGCTTTTTAACAAAGTTTTGGCTTTCAGATAAGGAAAGAAACATGTTAATGATGCTTTTCAGACCCCAAACAACATCTACATTTGTTACTGGATATTTTAAGTTAAAATGCATTTATAAGGAAACTTGCAGAAGGCGACTTCCAATTACAGACATTCCCTCTGAAAAACTCCACACTCATACTATCAGACAGATGACTGCAAACTTTCCACCTGTCCATTGTGTGTAGAGGCTACAGGTGTCAGGACTTTAATAAATTATTTCAATACATTCTTACTGTATTTCCCCCTGGAGCAAATCACATAACATTGCGTATCCACAGGCAAATAACCTTTCTTCCAGGTAGTTGAAGGTCAGTTGATGTCATGTTGATTGAGATTTCTTACCTTTTACCAATAAATGCCATTTATTTTCTGCAGTCCATGAAATCTTCAATATGCCTTTTGGTATTGGAACTGTATTTACAGAATATGTACTTAAGCAACTATTTTTCATTCCCTGGCATTTATTTTTCCAAATACATGGTTAAGAATGAGCCAAGTAAATATTAATACTAAATACTTGTAATTATAGCCATAGTGGTTTATTTACAGCCTGCAAATGTATTACACTTAAATCAGATAGTTGAAACAAATAATACAAATATGGCTTGAACTTACTCACTCTGTTGGACCTGTAAAATCATTACTTTTAAATATTCACTTATTGAAATTATGGTAAACTCATCTTTGTCATTTCATGCTTGACTTTTAAAATGTAACATTTTACACATGCTGCCAAAATACTAATAAATTATTATCATAAATAAGCAACATTTTTTAAACTTAAGTTAATGCCTTTATCAGAGTGTTTTCCATTTTGCTTACCCTGTGTGTTTTTATGCAAAAAAATATTGGAGAAACAGCACCTGGTTTATAGCTTGTTGGCTTACAACTTACTGTTCTATTCTGGCAGCATTTAAATTCCATATATACAGTGTCTATTTAATAACTGGGTTTCATTTTCTATACTTGCAAAAAATGATTGGTCTCCAAAACTAAGAATTTCTCCATCCTTCGGATTAGACTTTTCATAAAGGCCCTTTGTTGAGGAATTATGACTTAACTGCTCCTAAATGTTTTTCCTGCTAATTTTACACTAGCCTTATTTTAAAATATGGCAAATCACCTCTGAAGATCAAAGCATGTTCTAGGTCATCTTAAAAAAATAAAAAATAAAAAAACTTCTTGCCACCATACTGGCAGTTCAGCTACATAGATAGTTAACATTTGTATATTTATTTTATAGTCAAACGCTACCAGAAATTAAATAGAATTGTAACATTTTGAATGATAATTTCCGTGGATTTATTTTCTTTAAAATCCTGATCTCTGGCCACGGCAATAGTTCCTGTAATGCCACAGGCTTAATCATCAAATTTCACCGGACTGCATGATCTGAAATCTGGTTGGAGATTTGTTGCGTTGGATCTTAACAAGGAAGGGGTCATGCATGACAAGAAACCCTTGCTTCATTATTTCAGTAATATGGTATAAAAGTACAGTCAAACCTTTATTATAAACCACAGATTATCCAAGCCAGTCAGGTTTTGAGTAGGCAGTCATTATTCCACTTATAGATGCTTGCTAAAGCTAAAGGGAATCTTGAAACTGTGACATACATTCAACCTAAAGTGAACCAGTCAAAATATAATCTTTAAAACATTTAAATATGTCTTTATACACATTTTTTGGAGGTTTTTAATAGCAGCAATCTCCTCTATAATGGTTACTACTAAGGCCCTGTGAAAATCGCGGACATTTTCTTTAAAATTCATGGCAGTGTCATGGTTAAAGTATTGTATTTTGCAGAATGTGCACCAAAGTATGTTACACATTACGTGTACAGATTATTTTTATTAAACAGCAAATATACATATAAAAGCACTGACATCAAAATTAACATAAAAGTTATTCAAACACTTTACAATATCTTGTGAAACAGTGTTGTAATTAATAGCCTGTAGGTAAAGTGTATCTGCAGAACAGCTTCCAGTTCTAGCATGTCAAATGCATGTTCATCATTAAGGTTTTGCAAAACAAATAAAATGTGCATCAGTCGACCCAGTGTGACCATTGACAAGCAACCAGACTACTTTACCAATTCCATAATCTCCTGCTCATGATACCTGGCAACTTTAGGTAAGTAGTCACATCTCAGAAATCGCTTCACCATTTGCTACACTGTCTGAAGAATTTCCATAACGTTTGGTTGTCCAGTTTTTCAAAAAGGATATTGGTGCAAACAAACGCCTCTGTCAGGTCAGAATGTAATAAGGAGACTTTTGGACAATGGACGTCAAGTTTTTTGTTTCTTTGCAAGTAAAGCAGTGCTCTGGATTTGCGTCTTTCTCTTTCGATGAATACTTGAATCTAAATGAAATGCCTGTCAACAGACAAGTTTTACGGTAGTGATCTACAGTAACATTGCAGGAAATACAGAAAAGCTTACCTCCATCACTGTGTAAAGCGTCTGCTGGATACCTCTTTACGTGATCTGCAGCAGACACATTTTTAGCCTTTTTAGAGACATCTATTTTCTTTTTTACAGTGTAGTATTTTAATTTCCCGCTGAGATTGCAGTCACGTGACAATCGCTGCACAGCACTGTGTGCATGGCGAATATTATGCGCAGGCACATAGCAGAGCTGTACAGTTTCTTTACTGTGATTTTTTTTTTTTGTATGAAATACAAATTATGAAATTATTTTTACTTTGATTTCCGTGCAGCCTGTGAAATCGCGATTTTCACAGGGCCTTAGTCATTACATATAGATAATTGACCTTATGTTTTGATAATGCCTTCACCTTTGTTTTTGGACACCTAACTGTCACTGCAGTCTGTTTTCTAGCAGGTAATTGGCCATGCTCCACACATTATCAATACTTAATAAATAAATTAATAAAAAAACAAATTCTGTATAGAATGACAACCCTTGTTCATACAATATACACTGAGTGTAGAAAACATTAGGAACACCTGCTCTTTCTATGAAATACACTGACGAAGTGAATCCAGGTGAAAGCTATGATCCCTTATTGATGTAACCTGTTAACTCCACTTCAGTGTAGATGAAGGGGAGACAGGTTAAAGAAGTATTTCTAAGCCTTGACACAATTGAGACATGGATTGTGTATGTACGCCATTCAGAGGGTAAACAGGCAAGACCAAAGTTTTAAGTGCCTTGAAACGGGGTTTGGTAGTAGGTGCCAGGTGTGCCAGTTTGAGTGCTTCAACGCTGCTGGGTTTTTCATGCTCAACAGTTTCCCATGTGTATCAAGGATGGTCCACCACCCAAAGGACATCCAGCCAACCACAGGCCAGTGGTCGAAAACGGCTCATTGATGAAAGAGGCCAAAGGAGGCTGACACGAATTATGCAGAGCAACAGACGCGCTACAGTTAGTCAACTGACAGTCTAGTACAAGATTGGTACCGAAAGACACATAAAATAATACACAATTCGTCATACCTTGGCACGAATGGAGATTGGAGAAAGAGATTTCCACTTCTTTCAGCAAAACACAAGAAACTGCAGTTGCAGTGGGCTAAGGAATGAAAACACTGGAGGATTGGAAAAACATTGCCTGGTCTGATGAATCCCAGTTCCTGCTGTTTCACACTGATGGGAGGACTAGGGTATGGAGAAAACCATGCATCTATCATGCTTCGTGTCAACATTGCAGCTGGTGTTGGTGGTGTGAGGTGTGTTTTCATGGCACACATTGGGCCCCTTGATAAAAGTGGAGCAATGTTTAAATGCCACAGGGTATCTGAACATCTATTCCAATCAGGTGCATCCCTTCATGGCAGCAGTGTATCTGCTGCTAATAGATTTTTTCAGCAGGATAATGCCCCATGCCACAAGGCTAGGATTGTCCAGGAATGGTTCCACGAACATGATAGTGAATTCAGCTTACTGCAGTGGCCTGCCCAGTCACCAGATCTCAATCCAACTGAGCATCTTTGGGATAAGATGGAACGAGCTATTCGGAGTAGAGATCCACTACCGGCCAACTTGACAACTGTGGGAAGCATTGGAGTCAACATGGGCCAACATCCCTGTGGAACGCTTTTGACACCTTGTAGGGTGCAACTCAGTATTAGGAAGGTGTTCCTAATGTTTTGTACACTCAGTGTAGATAATATCAGTGTATGTTTGAGTGTTTCTGTAATTCAATGTGAGTGTCATATTGTAATATTAGTTTGTGATGTGGGTGGTGTTCACAGTGAAATAACTGGATAGTTAATTATATATCACACGTACTCATATATAGTGTATGCCACATATATGATTATATATATATATATATGCGATATATATATATGCCATATATAGATATATGATATATATATATATATATTCATAATATATACTGACTGTATATTATAAAGAGAGGAAACAATATATTTCAGATAAAACCAGGGTTATTCTCACTAGCTTACTTTCTCACCATCTGTTCCATCCTATTTCATATAACATCAGTCTCTAGCACAGTTAAAAACTGTCTGATTCATGAAGATGGTAGCAGTCAGAACATTGTATCCTATTAATTTCAGTTATTCAATTACTTCATTGTCATCAGTGTGTGTCTATATATATATATATAGAGAGAGAGAGAGAGAGAGAGAGCGAGAGAGAGAGAGACACACACACAAACACACGCACACACAGCATATCAACTGAAAAAAAAAAATTATTGTTGGTTCTCCATTATACTGTAACACTATTGCACAAAGGCACGTCAAGTCGAGCTCTGGCATGGTGGACAGGAGCATTATATTCTTGAAAGTAGCCATCAGGGTACAGCATTGCAGCATTGTTGGGTGGACTTGATCCGCAAAGATAAAGTAAACTAAGGCATTCATTTGACCTTCCAGAGTAACCAAGGATATGCCAAGAGCACTCGTCCCACACCAAGGGGATGCCAAATCCAATCAGAGACCGATCCTAATATACTAGCCAGGCAATATATTTATACAGCACAAATTATGGAAACAACAAATTATTCACAGAAACACTTGATAAATATATTGGTATCTATGTATAACCATCTCATTTTAAAAAAAATTCAAAATATCTGAACATGAATGGGATGGAATGGGTTTTCCATTTTCGTGAAAAACAGTAGAACAGGGCATGGGGAGTTTGTTACCTGATATGGAACGACTACTTGCTCACTAAATATCTTGGTATCCCTGACTAGATAATTGTCTTTAAAAATATGCTAACAATTTTAATGAGAAGTCTGTCTCACAATTGTAGTGTACTTTAAAATATGATCAATTTATGCCTATGCTTAATGACTCAGTGGAGCAATTGTTCTCCATTTTACCCAAGACTGGTGCAGTATTCAATGTAGTGTTGTCCTTGGCAGTCCTTAGCCAGAAAAGATGATAATCTATTCAAGGATATCAAGATATTTCGTGGTAGTGCAATCAAACTCTCCATCTCCAGTTGTACTGATTTTCTAGAAAAAGGAGAACAGTTCAGGGTGCCATTATACTTGTGTGATGGCTTGTGTAGTAAAAAATTTAGCTTTTTATTTTTTAAAAGAATCAATTTTTTATTTGGGAGTACCAAGATATGTATCAATTAGTAGTCTGTCAGAGGAGAAATAAGCCCCACCCCCAGTGGTTATGTACAAAAAACTCCCCCCCCCCCCCCCCATAATGTGGGTCAGTAATGCATATACTCAGTGCACTGCATATTATGCACATATGAAGTTAAACAATATAAATATTAACTTTACTTTGTAAAAGGAGACCATTCAATTATAAAATGAAAATGTATATATTTTGTGCTTTCCTAAAGACCATCAATCCATATCATACTGTACAAAACATAACCCACCCACTCTTGCTGCTTGACAAAAAACAAAAAAAAAAGTATACCACACTTCTTTATTATTGCTGTGGTTCAAGGCTGTTCCGTTCTTGAAGAAACCCTTCAAGAACAAAAGGGAACAAAAGACATTGCTTGCTAATCTCACAGATTCCATAAACACCATTATGCATATTACATGCAGTAGTGGGTAATCTTGAACAATGCCTTCCAATTAAGTTAAATGCTTTAATTCACTGTTGTCTGGAGACTGGATAATCCTAAATGAAAATCATTTTCTTTGGCAGAGGATGTGAATGGCAAATAGAACGTTGGTAAAAGTGGGTAGGCTTACAGGTTTTAAGCAGAAGGTGTATTTCTTCTCACAGCTAGACAGGCTGATTTCAGGTAGGCAAAGGGATTGAGAGCTAGTATAGTACACTTTATTTATTTAGCCATGTTCACATTATTAACAGTAAATATGTTGAAAGTGGTAAAACACCTGATCATTTTACAAAACTAAAACCAAACAACTAAATTATTTATTTAAAGTGTTTAAGTATTCACAATGTGTGTTGCGTCACATTTGGTAGCATTAACATGTTCTAATTAAACAGTGGGGGAAAGGATTTGAAAATAAGGTCCTAAATATCAAACGGACAATACCAGATAGATAATTCGCCTGAATCAAAGGTTGTGTTTTGTTGCCATTGACAGTATCCCAAGAGTTAGTGGTGGCGGTATTTTGCAGATATGCAATAACACTTTTAGCTGTATGACCCATAGCATTGCTGCTAGAATTGCTTAACTGTTTGTCTTGTGTATCAACCTTCATTGCTGCTATTCAATTCCCCCACCCCACCCCAAGAGTATATAAATGTTTAGACCAAGTTGGACTGTCTGCTTTGCTATGGAATGATTTTTCTTTTTTTAAACTCTTCCCCCGTTTGAAAGTGCTGTAGTGAGAACAGGTTTCCCTTGAACTAACATCTGTCTTCCATTACATAATAGCGATGAGGTGTCAGAAGATGCCATTACCTGCTTGCAAAGCAGTCACAAGTCGGTACTGCAGGCTCCAGCATCATTCTCGAGTTCTGCTAGAGTACAGCGTATACAAGAGGGTTAAAAAGCAAATAAATGGGACACCAATAATGTGAAACCTTTCAAAATTAACTGGATTTCATTTTTTACATGACAGGAATGCTAATGCCAACCTGCTACAGGAGATACAACGTTACCAAAAGTAACATCTCTTTGTTCTTGGCCATGCGTTGTCACATTTCCTCTTATTTCATTACACCACACAGAATATGCTAATCAATTTAATTTTGCCATATGTGTTGGTAAAAATCTATCAGTGCCACAAAAAAAAAAAAGACACAACGTAAGACAGACTGGTCACCAAGACATATGAGCTTGAAAAAAAAAAAAACAATGACAGAATTGAGGCATTATGAAACAAACATGAAGCTTTTTCAAGGATTATCTATAAGAAATGAGTGTCTTCATTAATGTACAGCATCTGTGGAAGCAGATTATTGACAATTTCATGTTACTGCTGCAGCACTGTCATAAGGCAGTCAGCAAGTATTTGTGGAGTTGTAGAATTGTCCAGAAGCTATCAGTAAACTTGCCAAGTGCCTGCCTATACTGTAGCTTGCGATACAAGTGGTTGTATTCTGAAATGAGATTGCATGCCCTCTACTGGCTATTCAAAAATAAGAGTTATTACACTTTATACCAGTACACTATAGAGAATTTTGTACAGCAGGTGAATGTTCAGATCATATACTTGTTTTAAGTACTGACTGTAACACATACCATTTCGTCTTGTGTAGTCTTTATGTTTTTAATACAAAACAGGAACCCTAAATAATAACATTTTAAAGAAATGCAGACAAATGAACTTTTTAACATCACTGAATGATGGTATTGAAGTTAATTTTGTACAGCTGCTATCAGCATGCATTTCATTGACAGTCTAGGTTGGATTATTAGTCAGTTAGAATGGCAGAGTATCAAAAGCAAGAATCTGTAATCCCTTTTTAGGCTTGCTGTTTATACAACTAAACGGGCACTACAAGCTAAATAGCATGGCGTTTTCCATATTCAATTCAGTGTTAGGGAGTAATCCATTACATGCAGTGCATAACTGTAATCTGATTACATTTCACTAACTTGTAACCAACGGTTCCTTTTTCAGACAGGCAATGAAATGTGGTGACAGATTACATTTTATCTGAAAAAATAATTTACTTTTTTATATAAAAACAAATGCATATGATGGAACTGCAGTCTATGCAAGTTGCCTTGGATAAAGGCGTCTGCTAAATAAATAAAGAGGAGCATGTCAAAAGTGCAAGTTAAACTTTAAATGTCATAATTTTACAACTAAAATGGCATCACAGGAGGGAACAAGGACTGGCTGAATCTTCAAATAATATTTTAAGATGCAGCCTGACCATCAAAAAAGCAAAATCTCTGAAATGTGCCTGAGAAGTATTTTTAACTGTGCTGGTATCAAGTTACATTTTGACAAAATAATTAGTTACTAGAACAAATTAATGTTGTTCAAGTAAACTTTGCAGTAACTGTAACAGATTATTTTAAAATTAACTTCCAACACTGATGATATTACATTTAAAAAAAGACATAAGACATAAAACTTCCTGTGTTAATTTTAAATCATTGATTTTTCCCCCAGGATTATATAGTTTATGGAGGTTGTAACTAATCTAACCTGCTTCAAATAAGGGTTTTACTTTTATATCTATTGACCCATACACTTCATTTTTTTGAATGCATACAAATAGTCAGGTTTATTACTATCCATGATTTCAGAACTATCTGTGGTTTTGGTATGCATGTCACTTTAGTTTTGCTCAGTCATTAAGCATGCATTAATAGGAAACATTTTACATAAAAGCACCCTACAGCAAACCATTATTTCAACTAATAAGGGAAGTATTCAGGGAACTATATACAGTATATTATAACCAATATACTGTTGTTTCCAAGCAATTTACAATACAGTGAGTGCATCTTCATTTAGAGTCACATGTCAAGGGATATTTATAAATCTGCATAAATATTCTGGTAAATGCAGAAATAGTGCTGTTTAGTACAAACAATAGCAATACAGTCTAAGCAAATACTGCCATCTGCAGGTGGCCAACTGAATAAGTTTTTCCATTCCACTTCCATTTTTCATTTCTATTGGCATGTTTCAATTTCAGTGATATTCCTTAAACTATAGACTTCCCAGCACTGTCCTAATATAAAAGACCCTATGGAAGCATTGCAACTTGCAGTTAATCGTGAGCAAGACATACTATTGTCTTATAAAGATTCATCCAATTGTATTACTCATGTAATCCCAATATAGTTGTATACCTGTTCATATCCATTAGATAGTTGTGTTATAAATCCCAAATGCTTAATTATAGCATTGTTTATGTTTAAGCTCTATTTGTATTTCTAAAATAACATTAAAGAGCTGCTTTATTAGGGGCATTGTGAAAGACCCAAGTTACTTCAAAGTGGGTCTCAGTTAAAAAAAAAAGTAATAGGGATATAAATCAACGAGAAATAGGGATATAAATCAATATTAAAGAGTAAGTAGTGGGGTTTCAAAAAATATAGCACTATACATCCCCATGTGTTGCTATAACTGTTTAAATAACATGCCTGTAATTTATTTTTTCATTGTAAACATTGGACAATCTTTTATACTTATAACTTTAAACTCTGTTTCAAAGCTCTTTTCAAAATGTCTGCTCTAGTGCACTGATGACAGTGTCAGGATTATTGCCCACACTGTCAAACAGGTAAAGTAGCAATAACAATCCATGAAAGGAACAGTCAACATTGGAGTTTAGAACATTTTCGTGTAATTTTATTTACAGAAATATGAAACGAAAAACAAAAACCCAACTCCCATATGGAGTGCTAACTAAACTTTTTTTTTTTTTTTTTTTTTTTTTCACAGTTCTAACTAAAATTGGATGGCTAAGCTGTTTACTCACGACATTTTTCTTAAAAACCACACCAGTTTCTCCACACTGACAACTTCGTGCCTTCTCACAAACTACAGACTGCCATGAACAAACTTTTTGGCTTGTTTAAATACCTGCCTGCTAATCCCCAGCAGGTGACACTAATTAGATTGTAAAACAATTAAACAGGTAATCAAATTAAATTAAATAAACTGATTACACCTCTGGCTGTGCACAGCCACAGACACATATTTGGCAGGGACAGAAATTAACCCTATCCCTGCCAACCACCAACAGATTTTATTCAGGCTGGGATTTAATAATAACAACAATAATAATAATTAGAAATGCCAGGCAGTTTTACGGCTTCCAAGCCCCAGTACCAGTACCACTTAATCAATTACTGAAAGAAGCAGGTTTAGTTCTTCATATTTGCCAAGTTTGAAATCAGTAACTTCACCAGTTCCCCAGAAATAGATTTTGAAAGTTTTTTCCAAAAAATATCTCAGGCGGCCATCTTGGTTCACGCACAAACATCATTTTGGAAAAAGTAAATTGTACTGACACACGCATGATGGTTTTTAGGTTTGGAGTTAATCAAGTACACCATTTGTCAACTGAGGCAGTTTTAAATTTAAGATGTAAATGTACGTCTGGCGGACATATTGTTTTACAAAACATCACCATTTTGACATATTTGTATTCCATTGTCACTGGAGAAAGAAATTACAGGTATGTTATTTAAACAGTTATAGCAACAAATGGGGATGTATAGTGCTATATTTTTTGAAACCCCACTACTTACTCTTTAATATTGATTTATATCCATATTTCTCATTGATTTATATCCCTATTACTTGAAATATGAAATATGCAAAGTTTCAGATTAGTCGCTAGTTCCCAAAAATAAAATTTCGAAAGGTTTTTCTAATAAATGCATCAGGCCACCATCTTGGTTGACACAGGAGTGCAATTTTTTTGCATCTGAACAGTAATCTACTTGGGATGATACCTAACAAGTTTCATGTTGATTGGTTTCACCGCGTGCGAACAGGAGCAGTTTGAATTTGATGGAAGAAAAATAAATAAAATCCAAACAATAGTTTTCCCAGCCATTCTGTCTTGGAAGTCTAATAATAATTACGCAACAGTCTTGAGAACCCACTTATTTTGACTTATCACCTTAATTAGGACATTATTTGGTCTTCAATTTTAATGGCTTTCATTGGTAGTTTTGTTGGTTTTTGTAACTTCTGGTAATTAATATAAATCTTTTGACCGAACCACTTGGACAGAGCAGCTCTTTATTTTAATATAGTAAGACATTGCTTTTAAATTCCCACTTACTAGGGCAGATCACAAGACACAATAAGGTCACTTTGTTGGGCAATAATTTTTCTCTTACCAAAATAGAACTACAGTTGTTGATTACACTACACTATTTGAAATATATGAAAAGGTAATTGTAATTTAATAGCTTAGATGTTTCTTAAAGTAAAAAATGGGCCTATACTGTGGTCCCTCTAAAAAACAAGGAGAGAAAAAAAAAAAAAAACATAAGATTGAGGCAGTGATTAAACTGGCAAACAGAAAGTGCAATGCCTTCAAAGGGAGGTAAAGATATTCAATGGGAAATGTAGTAAACAAATCTTATTTGGTAGTTAATACAAATCTTTGCCACTTGCTCTATTTAACAATTTGGTTTATGGGTTTTTAATAACTGGATTTAGAAATCCAGCTATGGCCAATTTTTTTTTTTTTTATAAATTAACATTTTCCTTCATAAAATCAAAAGAAACCTGCTCGATAATGTTATGTTAACATATTGAACCACAAAACGCTTTGTAGTGTTCCATATACTTAAGGAAAAACTGACAAAAATGTAAACATGTACAACAGTTATGGCTTCCGGTAGACTTTTGCGATATCATTTTGTCATTTGTTTGATTACAGATTGCATGTTAAATAAAATATCTAAATGATGTTCATGTAGTTTATTTTTATTTTAAGTATGTCTCAATCCTAAAATTCAAAGTGATGCACCACATTTGTCCACAGCTAAATAAAGCAAACAGCTTTTTATTAGAAAGTCTGTCCACAGATACTTTTATTTGTATCAGTAATACAATTTGCATTATCTTTATTGAGATAATCTATTTACACTGTGGATGACCACATTCTGTGTGTGAATAAATACACAAAATAGGGTTTAATTATAATAGATAATGGTAAATAAACCATAATATGCTTTTACATATTTAGCTGTAGCACAGTTATTTATAACTGACAAACCTGAACCAAATTTGAGTACATTTTGACTCATTTTGTCTCTTTTTACTGACAGATAACCGATAGTGGCATTGTTTTGTAGTTTTTAACATGTATTAATTACATTTGTTAATATCTATTATAGTCGGGGCAAAATTTGCCATGATGTAACAGAGGTAAAAACTCACCTAAGATAATTATTATCAGAAACAGGCTTTTCAGGCTCAGAAAGCCAGTGATTGCATTGACCTATCATGCCATTACTCATCACCACAGCTACTTCTCAGGTAAGATTAGCCTCTAATGTACCATGATATCTACTGTTTGTCTGTGGTGTTACATGGTAAATGTACATTGTAATGAACCAGTATTATTTTACTGTGTCCACTATGGCTTGCAATGTCTAAACACTATCAATTTTTTGGCATGAGTTATAATGCTGTTTCAGACACAGAATAACAGTTTATCAATTCCTTGCTCCTTTGTCTGGGCTTGTTGGATAGGAAACATACCTCCACAACTGCAGCTGAGTTTTAGTGCTATATTTTCAACCTTCGTTGACTCCATACACACACCGAGACACTGAATAGCAAAATATGACTTCCAACACTGGAATAGATTTGTCATTAATTATTTTTCAAGAGCAGTAATTGAAAATGAGGAATGGATGGTGTAAAACAGGCAGCACATGTCAAACTCCAAGCCATTCTGTAGAACTTTGTCATCTAGCTCAATGTTAAACTATAATCTAATGTATATGGTTATGTCATTGATCAGCGGTTTTCAACCCTACTCCTAACAACACAAGTATTTGCTCAATAATCTTAATAGTTTCCCTGCTGACATAAAAGAAAACTAACAGACAGATAGTATAATCCATAGCTACAGTCCTCCAAGTACCTCTGACTTCAGTACAATACAATATAATTTTGAAATTAAAAAGAAAACCGGTTGAAACAAAATCTTGGGTCTGTTTAAGGGGTAGGACTTAATAAAACGGTTGGAAAAGCAGATAAAGTGAATGTGTTTACTTTGCATTGTAACGAAGCCCCCGGCTGACGCTGGGTTGCACCCTTAAAAACAGTTGACCCAGACACAAGAAGTTTCAGTTTTAGCACTTTCATGCAGCAAACAAAACACAAAACCAAAGCCTAGCTCCCACGTGGTGCTCTAACTAAACTTTTCCCCCAAACTAGCTAGCACGGGACCACTAAGTGGTTTATCCATTTCAAAAACCCATTTGAAAACTTACAACACACAGTTGTCTTCTAACACACAGTACTTACATCGATTAATAAGCACAGACTTCACCAAAACTCTTACTTCATAAACCACCACCAACACAGACAGACAGGCTTTTATACACACGCACATGACACTAATTACAAACACTAAAACAATAATTAACAAAGGATCGTGAAGTGCACTCAGGTAATTCCCATTCAGCCCTGATGGATTCTGGGACATGTATTATTTTAACCCTAACGCTATAATACCTCTCACGTGCACTACAAAATTACCACACACACCAAATACAGACAGGGCTCTTGCCCTGCCACTCCATGTACTGTAAGAGTCCGAATCTAGTATGCAACCCCTATATATTCCAATAGATTTCATATTTCACCTGGCATTTTGCTGCTACCAAGGCAATCTATTATGTTCCCACACACACTTGATGCTTTTAAAAGCAGTGCTTGTCAATTACATGTTAACCCACAAAGGAAAAGAAAAAAAGTCAGCCCATAAGCTAGCCTAGAACAGTTTAGTGAATGTCAAACACATTGTACTCAAAACATTCTTTAAATACAGCTTTGTGAATATGGTTCATTGCTTTGTGTGTGCTGTGCATTTATATTACTGGCCTTGCTAGTGTTAGCAGACACCAACCTCAGAAGGGTCTATTTTGGACTGACATTAGAGTTAATTAAGTGTATAAAAGCTGACATAAATTGGTCTGTTTGCTGCCAAACAAGAAGGTTATTATGCTATTGACCTAATTAAGCTGGAATGCATAATAACTTCTTGAGAGCATCGGGTCTGGCTGCATGTGTAGAGTGGTGTAAACATGTTATACTTAGTCTATTTATTAAATAATTAATTTGTATTGCTCGACATTTCACGGGGTAATTGATGAACTGTTGTTGATGGCGACGTTTCATGACTGGACTGAACAACAGATTGGCCCAGCTTTACATCCTTCTTGATCATGCCGTGGGGGGCAAGTTGTCAGTCTAGAAGCGGAGGCCTAAAGATCAATGTGAAAGTGTGTGTTACAGGTTAGCAAATTACTACTGGTGTGTACCTTGGTACTTGGAATGACCCAGATGTTGAGGACAGCTCTTAATTTCTCCCAGATGCTTTTTTAAGCACCTGTTGTTTTTTCCAGCTGCTAGGTAAAAACAGATTCTGGTTATTGCCCAATTTCCCCAGACTGTGCCCAGTAATTTGATGAACAAACTTCTGTGTCTGATGCATTTCTTCAGTTCTGTTAGAAATTATTAGAAATGTAGGCTTTCAATGAGGGTTTGTTTGTTTTAATAGGAGCTTGGTTGGACACATTGGGTGCTGTGATTACATGAAGATATTTACAAAGGATAGATCCAATTCGATGTAATCAGAGATATCCTGCCACTTCTTTGAGCCAAGTCACTTTTTTACCTCTGTCTGACTCTAGCAGGTACATAAGATTTAACACACCTTACTCGTCTTCAAAAGACTGTCAAATCTCCTGTTCTGTGTTTGAATATCAGCCACAAACTACATTCATTTCTATAGCAATTACATTGCAGTCCATAGATACATCTTATAAGGTATTTTTTTAATAGTGTACATGTATTAACTTCATTTCAGACTGTGCTGGCCATGCCATTGTTTATTTCTGCAGCATGAGATTGTATGCACTGATATAGTATCTGGATATGAATCACTCTGCTTCACTGGTGAGTTTTGACTGGGGCTGGGGGAGGGGTTTCACACTCCATGAAGATGAAATAGAATTGTTACCTCCAGGGAACATAAAAGGAAAACTGAGCTAAGAGACTTATGGCAGAACTATTTGTACACAGAGACCCTGAAGCATGTGCAGGCGGGGAAGCTTATGTTTTCTGTTGCCCTTCTGAGCTCAAACAATTTCTAGGGTGGTGGTGTAAGGTGACTGGAAGCTTTAAATGATGTTTGTATGAAGGTTGTAAAATCTGAATTACAATTGCAGTCTGGTTACCTTAGCAATCAAAGATTTAAACTATCAATTTAACTGTAATTCACTTACCTATTTCAATGTTTGTTTCAATTACATTCACAAAGTGAATACACACAGCTTAGGAACCAATTTATGCTATGCCAAACAGACAAACATGCCCATGCCCATGCCCATATTGAAATTTTTTCAAAGTTTTTCAAACAAATTGCTGAAATATATAATGTAAACATCTATTTCTTGTAATATTTTTTCCTCTGGCACAAAACTGTAAAGAAGTCCCACTGTAAAGAAGTTGTAAAATTAAACCAACACAGTATAGCATGTTACATTCCACAGTGTTTATATTTTATTGGGTCTAAGGTGATATAGCCTTGTGGGTTCCTTAATGAAGGTCACAATTTGAATATTCTCCTTTAGTTCTCCAAAGATACACTTAATTTCTCCTCCAGTTTGATATCAACTGTTAAAAGACTACACAGTAGTGCTAACAGTGTGTGATTTAAAAATGTTGACATTTTCAGTCATTTCCTCCTCTTGCCCTCTTTGCTGTGAGGTCTCTGACTTTACTTTAAAGGCTTCTTGTCACAACACATACCTCCTTCAAAAGAGCCAATACCGCAGGAGACTTCTCCTTGGCTCTGATGAATAATTCTTCATCACTCTCTAAAGTAGTGTTTGATGATGTTCTCATGAATATATTTTACATAATGGATCTTACAGAAAAATAGTCCAGGTCATATTAGTAAATTAGCTTATAGCTTGGTACTGAGATCAAATTTGACAGGTTAAAGTTCTCCCATCATATATACTGGAAATGCAATGTCCCCTGAAAATGTATGCACAAATAGAACACTGCTTTTTATCTTTTGGATAGAGGATTCATTTGTTTTATATTAAATGGACGAAGTACAGTACAGAGGACCCAACCTTTAAATATATATATATATATATATATATATATATATATATAGATATATATTATAGATATATATATATTATATATATAATATATATATACTATATAAATATATTGAAGGAATAGTAACAAAATAAAACTAGTGTTATGTTTTTTTAAATATATACTGAAATACAAAAAAAATTTATAACGAAATAATATATATATATTAAATGAAAGTTACACATTATATATATATATATATATTATATATATATATATATATATATATATATATATATATATATATGATGTTTCTCCCGTCATCACAGAACCTAAACCTCTGGGAGGGTAAGGATCCCTCATGTCCTTTGTGTTCATCACCTGCAACATTAAGGCACATTTTGACAGGATGTAAGGTGTGTCTTAGCCAAGGACAGTTTACTTGGCGCCATGACCAGGTGCTGCGATGTTTGGCCTTAGCATTGGAAGACAAGCGTAACCTGAACAATAAGTTGCCACCAGTTCCATTAAAGCATTACACGCAAAAGACAATATTCCTCCATCCAGGAGAGCAACCATCAAAAAATGTGTTAAAACCAAGCCTCGTTCAGGACAACTGGAAGCTGCTAGAGACTGGAAGATGCTGGCAGATGTTGGTCAATGGCTTATTTTTCCACCTGAGATTGCCACCACTAACCTTAGACCAGACATTGTCTTGTGGTCTGGATCAGCAAGCTTTGTTCATCTGGTAGAGTTAACAGTGCCATGGGAAGATGCTGTGGATGAGGCGTACAAGAGGAATAAACTTCAGTATGCTCAACTAGGTGCTGAAGCGGAACAGCAAGGATGGAGAGTCTGAGTTTACCCAGTGGAGGTGGGTTGTAGAGGATTTATGGCACACTCTACAACCCAGTTTCTCAGAGACGTCGGGTTCAGTGGCCAAGAGTTGTGTCACAGTGAAGAACTTATCTGAAGCAGCAGAAAGGAGCAGCAACTGGTTGTGGTTGAGAGGGAAAGATTCTGGGTGAGGATCTCAAGCACAATAGAAAGAAAGCAACGCTGATACACAGGCAAGTAAGGTGGGCTGAGCTGAGTGTGGGATGGATGGGGATGATGCTGGGACGCCAGAATCACTGTTGAGCCCTCTTGAGATGTCGTGGGCTAATCAGCGAAACACTGAGGATGGAAGGTTGCCGCTTGAAGACCCCAGAGATGTACCCTACTTAGCTCAATCCAGATGGTTGTCATGCTGATACACTGGGGAGACCGCACTGGGTTGATCCCCGGAGCCAGAATTTCAGCCGTTGTGTGTGCTGATGCGCTGGGGAGGCAAAATGAGCTGATCCCTGGAGCCAGCATTACACTTCAGCAATCAACACCAGACAGAAGGATATCTACATCATCAGATGGAAAACAATGCAAATGGATGGATATGCAGATGGAACACATTAGTTTACTGCAAAGCCATGTCTTAGTTGGTGCTTATCTTGACGAGAGCCGAGTTCAAATCAGCATGAAGTTCAACATCTACTCTCATGTAATGGAAATCATTTTTATATATTGTATATGGGTTAACCTGCTTCTGCTCTAGACTTTTTCAATTGTACATTACGAGTCAATGTTTGAAAGATTTAAAACTTAGGTCCCAATCATTCTTTGACATCTCTGGGTAACAAAATCTCAATTAAAACTGAACATTTCACCTTAGTCTTCCTACTCCCTAAAGTGGCCATGTGAGACAGGTTTTAATGCAGTTTACAATTCAAAATGAAATCCTTCTACCTGATGTGTGTCTACCTAATTATGAGATATTATATGAAAGGCCAGGGGTCAGGGTATTATAAATCAATGAAGGGTCACCTTGGCTGTTATATTTGGAGCTATATTGTAGGTCCGAATCCAGGGTCAAATCCAAATCAGCCAACAACCTTCTGTCTTGAGTTGTCTTCCTTCATTTTTTTATTTACAGTTTTCATTACTTATTAAACATCAGCCTTGAAAATAATTCCCTTAAAATTTAAAACGACAGTAGTTGAGTCCCTACATTGCTTATTTATGAAGATATTAATGTAGGCTAGTATTTTGAGAATGTTCAATTGATTCCAAAGGTTCACTACATCTTTGGTGGCTTGGAGTCTTAGGTTAAATTATGCATAGACATTTTCTTCAAAACCACAACTCATGGGTTCCCAAGTAGCGCACCATGTAAAGGCACTCTGCGTGGAGTGCAATATGCGCCCTATAGCCTGGTGGTCACCGGTTTGAGTCCAGGCGGTGCACAATTGGCTGAGCGCAGCCCCGGAGAGCAGGGCTTAGGTCGGCGAGGGTGTCCTTGGCTCACCGCGCACCAGTGACCCCTGTGGACTGGTCGGGCGCCTAAGGGCTTGCCTGTAAGCTGCCCAGAGCTTCGTTGTCCTCTGACACTTTAGCTCTGGGTTGGCTGCATGGCAGGCATGCAGAGTGAAAAATAGTGGTTGGCTGATGGCACACGTTTCGGAGGACAACGTGTGTTCGTTTTTGCGCGCCTGAGTCTGCACGGGGGTGGTAGAGGTGAGCTTAGCCTAAAATACAAATGGCTATTTCAAATTTATATAAAAAAGCACAACTCATATTGTATATACAGGGGTTCTCAACCTGTTTCCCTTCCCACTTTAACAAAGTTTTTTTTTTTTTTTTTTTACTTGGATACATGGATTGGGTCTTTGCTTTATTAAGTGCAGTTTTCCAGACTAAATTAGTTCCTATGTCTCAGGTAAAATAAAAACAAAAAAACATTTGTGAGTTTATAAAATTCATATTTAGACTTATGTGTCAAATTTTATTTTAACATTTTTAATTCTGGCTATAATTATAATTATTGTATTATCGAGCGCTCACTGCGCCCTCCTAGGAAGTTTGACATAAACCCCCAGGGATTGAGAACCGCTGCTATATAACATGCTGAAAAAATGGAATTTGGGTCACTCCCAGAAAGAAAATCGTAGATAATGTAACATCCAAATGGCTGCCATTACACGGTTTACCTCAATATTTTTCTTCCCATTTACTCACCAGGTAGAGTCTTTATTAACTCTTGATATCCCCATTTGTAATGTTAAAGTAGCTTAATTTTAAATGTGATTCCTAGCCTGTTCTGCCATTTAATAAATACAAAGAGCTGTCTGTATTTGTGTGTTAGATAGTGTTTATTCATCTATGCATCCACTTGTTACCTTTACCACCTGGAAAATGACCTATCCTATATTGTTTCAGTAAAAAATAAAGGGAAATAGTAGCCCTGTTATACAGAAACAAATAAGGGTTTTGTTATAGCAGGTTCCTCAAGAATAATAACAGCAAGTGACTAAAATATATTATTGTCAAATAACTGGGGATGTCTGGCTTCTTTCCCAATGAGTCTTCAAACACGTTTTAGTGATCCAGCCATAGTGACTTTGACTCTCAGCAAGGGAGGGATCTGTACACACAGTGATATAAAAAGCTTCTTGGTTTTAAACATATTGGACAGAATGGTCACTGTCCTCAGTGATGGAATGATCCACAGAGAGATGAAAATCAAACCAAAATACTGTTCTGCCATTGGAAGAGTATGTTCTCTTTTACTCCAGTTAGTGCTGTCTGTTCCTTGCTAGTAATTGCTATAATTTTTACCACACTGTGAATCAATGCATTGCTAAAACATGAATGTTGCAGACTGGAAATTAATGATGCAAACTTTGCAGTCAGATTAACCTAGAACATGAGGAGATATATATATATTCGGTAATATTCGATATAGTTGCAAAAATGTCTGTTTCAGCTGGAATGGTAGCTGAATATAATACAAATATATTGAAAGTACTCATGACTAAAACATATCTAGATGGATAGAAATAACAAGTAAAAAGTAAAAAACAGAGGCCAGTTGTGTAAAATTAGCATTCACGTTCATAAATATTTTTGGCCTGCAATGGGGTTAGAAAACTGTCCTGTAATAAAGCCCTGGGCTCCTTGACATTCAGTCTTCAGAGTCTATGCCTGCACAATCCACTTCCAAACTGCACTAATAACCATCGACAGCAGTAAAAGATTTGGGATTTTTATGGGATAGCCTTCTGGCTACATACAGTACAATACTAACATGTGTGGACTGTAAATATACTGCAAAACACACAAATCAAGGTTGTGTGATCTGAATGGTTGAACACAGTTGCCTCTGGCAAGAAACGATGTTTGAGGCAAAAGAGGAAAGAAATTGGTTTTGGGACCTTTTCGGTACAGCCTGACTGTCTATCTCTGAAGCCTCTTCCGGCTTTCATTTTCTATTTGCAGAGTGCTGTGACCAGAGTGGTTTTATCTGCTTTGTTTCAGACCTTTGTGCAACCATGGGAGGTACCTCACTCTGATAAATTATTCTGTCAGAATCTTCTTTTTTGAAGTGGATGTTTTTGAAGAATGTATTTCGCTCATTTGAATTCTATTAAACCTGATAGGTGGCATTACAGCAGCTGGTATTTAATAAGAGCGTACACTTACACTTTTGCTTGGAACTGAAAAAAAAAAAAAAAGAAAGGATTTTAATGAATTTATTGGAGTTGTCTGGCTGCATGAGAAGGAACCAGCTACACTGTCCTATGCTTTTTATGTTTTCATTTGTCCCCTACATTGTGGTTATAAGTTCACTGCATGTGAAGGGAAGAATCAACAGATCTTGTCAGTAGAGTTCTCTAGTCACATAAAAAGTGGAGAGAGACAACCATGCACATTTCAGCCTCAGCAACTATCCTGTAATGCAAAAGGCACAGACTCAAATAGCAATTTATCCTATTGTTAACTCAATGCTTTCTCACTCCCACGCCTCCTGTCGGGATCACTGACATTTTTAAAGTATAATGCAGCAACAGGAAACAAAGTAGTGCCTTATGTGTTACATTCATACCAGACTCATCTGCACACCCAATTGAAGCTTCTAATTGGTTGATCTAGTTAAGTCCAGTTGTTGTAACTATTCCATTTACTACTTTTTTAAGGTAATGACACTGCCTGAGTAGTCAAGGTTGTGATGTAACAAGGCATGGGCATTTTTTTTTATGAGATTCTATTATTGCTTACCAAGCATTTGGGTACAGGTAATGTGCAATATAACATCCTACACCACACAACTACCCCTGCATGTAAATAAACCTTATACAACTGACTCCCACAAAATAAAAATATCTCAGTACCCCTTGTTTTTCTAATTTGTATACTTAGCTGACTGGGATAGTCATTCAGTCTATAATGTTTTGTAACTTTATGAACACCAGCAATAATAATCTTGCTTTTGCTCTCTGTTGCTGGGAATTGCACATGGGCTTTGCTCTTTATGCCTGTAGGGTGTTTTCTTTAAACACGACAGGCAAGCTGCATAAAGACTTTCATTAGTGTCATATTGAGTGCAAGGGTATCTTATTATCAATTCCCATCTCTTTGATTTTTAGAACATGTTTTTTTTAGTCCTTGCTCCAGACATACTGTTATGGTGGATGCCCTGTTTGAAGCAATTTGTGTTGAACACATTAGTCTAAAACATGAAGAAAAATGTCTAAATTCCCTTTTAGATGTGTTATAGGACATGCATATGGAAGTACATGTAATTTAAGTATATAAGGGTAATATGAAACAAGTGCAATTAGAGAAAGTATGATATAAGCATATTCTAATTCTAAATAAACTATCATGCCTTTTCATTACAGGGTCCAAAGTTGATCAATTTACACTGCTGCCGAGAGAACTAACAAACACTGAAGGTCAATGAAACTTTTTATTTTTATTCTTTATTAGTGTTTTTATTTTGTTTGTTTTGTTTTTTAATAGACTTTAATAGATTTTAATTATTCTATTTTTACAAAATGTCTTTTAATCTTAGTTTTTCTAATTTTACAATTAAACTATATTGTTTTATTCCAGTTGTATGTAAAGCAATGTAGACTCCTTTATTGTTCTAGTTCTACAAACTAGCTTTTCATCTTTGTTTTGTAGTTTTACCATTAAAACCACGTTTTGTGTCTCTTTTTAAATTTCTGTTTGATTAAATTATGTGTTAGACTGTTTTTAATTGAATGGTTTGATTGTTAATTTTGTTTTGTGTGTGTGAAGTGCTTTGGGGTCCTTGTGATTAAAGGTGCTATAGAAATGTGATTTGTTGCTGCTGTTATAGGATGAGCAAATAAAGTTTAGTACTACCACCATCTTGGAAATGCTTCAGGTAGAATCTCTCAGTTTTAACATTTATCAGTGTATATGCATTAGGGATATGTCTGTCTGATAATCTTGTGTAGTTGTATTCTATAGAGATGTAGCAGAATTTATAAGCTGGGTTTCAAATAGATCATTTTTAAGTTGCCTAATCTGAACCAACATTTTTACTGACTATGCAAAATAATAATACAGGTTTCTTAAAACAGAGACTTTTTAAGCTTAAACTTTTAAAGTCATTTACCTTTAAAATACCAGCTATTTTGCTGTGATATTTTGATTCGATTTGCTTGTTAAAGCAGGTAAAACTTGACTTGACTGGATATTGTGGGTGACATTAGGAGCTGGTCATTGAATTACAGGAAACAAACACGCTTAGGAACACCCACACAACAAAAAGAAAACAACGTTATTGATGCCATAGGGGACACCTGCCTTTCTTGCTGTAGCATTTGTGGAAGTGCCAAGGAAGGCCTCGTCTCACATTTTTTTTTTGTTGCTTCCTATTTAAAAAGCAATTGCAGTTTAACACCAGCACAGCACAGTTCAGACAACAATTTTAGGTAACTTTCAACTGCAGGTAATTTTACATTATACTGCAGTTTCACTTAACCACACTGGCTGCCTTCTATTCCAAATTCTGGTTTTATTCACAATTCACAAAAAAAATATTATTATTATTATTATTATTATTATTATTATTATTATTATTATTATTATTATTATTATTATTATTATCTCTGATAAGAAACTAGAACTATAAAGTATTTTTTTTTTTCTAATAATATATGATTTTAATTTTTCTTTTGATAAAAACACAACTTCACAAATATTTGTTTCTGCCCCTGACTATTAAAAAACAAAAAGCCTAACATAGTTATCGCTAGGCTAAACCTCCCAGCATCTGAGTTTTCCTTCATGGCTAATTCAATTGACTGTTCAGTATTTTAGCCCTTGGTGAGGTGAAGATTGGCTGCATTCCCTAAAACAGTACCTTTTAGCTGTTTCACTTGATGTCGAGTTTAAAGATTTAATACAGAGTAACATGAAATATGAGTTTGCTTTTGCACTCTGCCACTTCCTCTCTTTACATTCTCTTCCCTTCTCATCCTCTCTCTCTCTCTGAGATTAGCTCACTCTCTTTACTTAAGCAGTAGTGATGGATGTGGTGGGCTCTTGTTAAGGACTCATGGGGTAATTGATCTGAGAGTTCGCAGTTGATTACTTATCAATCACTATGTGTATGTGCTATATGTACACTGGATTCTGGTCACAGTAGAACATGTTGTTCTGTGCTTGGGGCTCTTAACGTGCTGCACGCTACACAGGGTGTTATTTTAAATCAATGCAAATGCATGGTGAGTAGTATGACATTTTTTCAGTTTAAAGTTTTCAATTGTTAAAAACAGGCTGCGGAAAATAAGAAGGCAAAACTTTTTTGTTTTGATTGCTCCATAAATTCTGATCACGTTATATGCATAACAAGGCTAAATGCAAGGCTACGACTGTAATGTACTAAAACTGTAATGTACTACTATTTCAGAAGAATAGCACTTGATTATGCTGCATACTTAATCATAAACAACAAAACAGTTACTGTAAATCCACAGCCTCTTAGGCACTTTCTTTTAATTTTTTAACACTAGAACCGTCATGCGGATCAATTTGACTTTTCCTAAATATATGAATTAAATATCCTGATTGCATTTCAGTGCCAGAGTTGCCAAAATAAACATTATATAAGCATTTCTACCTGGAACTGCCGTGCAGGTCAATTTGACCCATGTATTACTTTTTTTTTTTATTTATTTTTTTAATATTGTTGACAATCTTGCCTCTTCTTTGCATTGCAATCAAGGGGCGTTTACATGTGTATTCTAATCCTTACAAGTGCATGAAAGCTCGCAAGAGTACAGTATCTCTGATGTCGTCACGTAGCTACTTTGCATAGCAATTCGTTGTTACAAGTACAGTGACAGAGAATAAGCAGGAATGTAAAATGGCTGAAAGACAGAGATTGAGAATAGAACAGGTGCTTGAATTGCTCCATACTCTGCCTGAAGATGCATCTGATGCAGGGCATCGGAGTGACAATGACAGCGACCATTCCTGGGTTGTAGAAACAAGCAGTTCCAAGAGAGAAAGCAAAGATGGTGCAACAGAATTGCCGGCAGGCTTTCCACAAACAGGGTCCTCCAGGCACAGAGGTTGAGGTCGTGGACATTGTAGAGTCTCCACTTTCAGGCAACCTGTGGTGCCAGGGGTGGCTTTGCCGTCTGCAGCAGCAGCTTCTCAGGTGCTGGCTTCTGGCCAACCAGCACTACAGACAGTGACAATGGCTGCATCGGCTTCAGGAAGCAACATTCAGGAGACAGGGAAAGACGGGACTGTTTGGAACATCATAAATCCCGGTTGTGAGACTGTAGGAAGACGTCTGAAAATGTTTTGACAAACATCATGTTCAACGCCAAACACAAAACACAAAATTGATACCTCCACTCAGTGAGTTCCTGTTACTGATCAATATGTCAATGCTACTACACATTCAATGCTGTACAGTAGCAGAGGCACATCAGGTAAAAACAAATAAGATTTGGGAACATTATCTGTGGAGGAGTTACAAGCAGCCATTGCAATCCTGTATGTTTGTGGTACATACAGGGAAAAAGCCATTACTTAGAGAGCTACTGGCCAACACAGGACAATGTCTAGAAAAATCGTTTCCATGAAATTCTCCAATTTGTTCGTTGTGATCTGGCTTCCAAACCCTGGAATGGCTTCATTGAAAACAGCCAGGAGCAAACATCACAGTTGATGAGCAGCTGTTTCCCATCAAAGCACGCTGTCGCTGGACATAGTACATGTCCAACAAACTGGACAATTTCTGAATAAAATTATGGCTGGCAGTGGATGATGATTATAAGTACCTGATGAATGTGTTCCCTTACCTGAGAAAGGATGAAATGTGCCTTACTGGACAGAGACTTGGAGACAGCATTATGCTCAAACATATTGAGCAATACTTAGGGAAGGGGTGAAATTTCACCACAGACAATTTCTTTTAATTCACTCCATTTGGCCAGGGAGTTGAATAAGAAAAAAACAGCTCTTGTAGGAACAGTGAACAGGGCGAGACATGGGCTACCGCCATTTGCTCAAGCCTTGACTGCACCACTGTACTCCACTGCACTGCTCAGGCAGAATGACTGTGCCACCCTGAGTGTGTACAGGTGCCAGAAACAAAAAAAAATTGCTGATTCTCAGCTCTTTACACAGCTCAGTGGCCATTGGGACTGATGGAAAAAAGAAACCAGAGACTTTTGAATACTACAATGCAAGTAAGGAGTGGATGTATTGGACAGATGGCACTGCAGTACTGCAAAGTGCAATGACAATAAAACTGTGGATCCCTTCGCCCATTGTCAAAAGGCAGTCTGAATATTTTGAAAATAATGCCTTTTATGTTGATGTTCATGAATAAAACTTTTGAGTTGTAGCCGGTAGTTTGTCTTTCATTTTCATATTGCAGCAGTTTTAAAATGTATGGGTCAAAATGACCCACGTGACAGTTCTAGGTAGTTTGAAAATCTGGTGGTTCTAGTGTAAATATTATGATATGTATATTTAAAAAAAAAAAAATAATAGCAGACAGCTTTGTGAATAGGTCATCAGTCATGATTGAGCTTTGTCTGAGATTCAGAAGTGTAAGTTGCTCAGTGTATCACGTTCTTGTGTAAAAAAACCTCAACCCTTCCATATATCATTATGATGCACTATATGATTACATAACAAGTTTTTTTGTGTGTGTGTGTATATATATATATATATATATATATATATATATATATATATATAATATATATATATATATATATATACACACACACAAAAAAATATATATATATATATATATATATATATATATATATATATATATATATATATATATATATATATATATATATATATATATATTCTTCATGGTAAAAGAAGTAGAATGCTGCCAATGCTGAGTTCTGGCCTTAAATAAGCTGCATCGAGAGTGCACATCTACAGTGGAGTTACTCATTATGAGTGTGCGTGTGAATTCAAGTCAGGTCAGACTTTAAACATGGCATTGTGTAATATTATTGCTTTCTCTACAAGTGGGAATTCATTAAAGGAGACCCATCAGAAGAGCTGTAACAATTCCAATGGCTCCTGTGATGGCACTCGAATAATCAAATACCTGTGTTGTTTTAACCAGAGGCACCATGGATGTGTCAGTGGACATTTCTTGACAAAGGCACAGCTTCCACTAATGCTGCAACGTCACTTTAATAAACCCATAGACACATTGTATACACTCTGAAGGCTCAGACTGCCACACAAAAGTTGTCATCTCATAAAAGGCTCAAACCAACTCTCTTTCTCCTCTCCACTCTTTATGTTTATTTATTTATGTATTGCATTTATATAGTGGTTTTTATACAAAAGCATCCCAAAGCACTGTACAGTACATAGCAGAATAAGATAACAAACCACAATACATATGTCCAGCATGTCAAACATACATCTGCCACAATCAGGCCATTTAAATAATAATAATAATAATAATAATATAATAATAATAATAATAATAATAATAATAATAATAATAATACAAAAGCAGCAATTTTAAAGTTACATTAAAACCCACTAAGACATTGTTATTTTGGCCATGCCCCCCATCCTCTTGTCTGTGGTACTTGACCCCCCTACAACACACACACACACACACACACACTGGTAAAAATAAATCCAGCATGCCTGCAGGTTCTCTGTATTCTCTATATGCAAGCTTAAAAGGCACCAGTCAGATGCACAACGCCATCTACAAACTTTGACATGCCTGGAGGTGTCACCATAAAGACTGGTTTTAAGTTAATGATTACCGTATAACGGGAAATTTTGGCTGGTATTAAATTCTGCGGATTTATACACGGGGGGATTTTTTTCACAGCACTTTCACAATAAAAGTCACAGTTTTGCATTTATACTTTTAATTCCAAAAACATTTAAATACATGTTTATTTAATTAAATATGTCTGCTAAAACAGTAACTTGTATAGCATGTAACTGCAGCAAATTGGAGAACAACAAAGGCGGCCTTCTAATCAGCTACAGTATTTATTGTTCTTACATGGCCCTTAATTTTAACAAAAAGTAAACTTTTATGATAACCATTTACTGTCTCTCAGTTTTTAAACTATGATTCACAACATAACACAGTGGAACAATCACAGTACTCCCATGCAGTAATTGTAGGGCAGTATTGCCATGTGCAATCTTTAACAATAAAGCCCAAACAGAAATGCTTTTATTTGCTTCAAAATCATTTCAAACCGGCTAATAAACTAGCAAGCACTGGCAAAATCATCTCAGTTTTATACGTTGCAAAATGTTTTAACATTTTGTTTTTCTTCTGGACTTTGCAATACCTGCATGATGCCTGCATTACTAGTCGTATCAGCAATAACTTTCAAACATTTTGTTACAGATTTTCAACAAATCTGACGTCAACAATTTGGGCTGTTACTTAATTAAACCATTCTCAAAAAAAAGATCACAAAAATGCTTAACATAAAAAAGAACAGTCCTACTAGCAGGCAGTTTACATTGCCTCTGGGTTTCTGATCGCGTCATCAATTCCAGATTTTTTAAATCCATTGGTGGAAATGTCTGGTCTACTTTAAATGTTTTCAAGCTAACTGGCTTTATCACTGCCATTCTCATATCCACTTTGATATATGATGCATTATTTCTCTTGTACAGCATTTCTTTAATCTGTTTTTTATACCAGTCTAACAGAGGGCCGGATCGCTACAAGTACTGCATGCAAACCTTTGATTAGTGGAAGTATTTTCGGCGATCCAATCAAAATAGCCAATGAAGCCCAAATAAAGTATCCGCCCGTTATACTGTATAGTCTAGGTTAAGATGTGCGCTCTAATTAAAAGAAAATATTAAAAAATGTAAAAAACCCTGAACCTTCTCACGTCCCCCCAGGATAAGTCCGCACCCCCCAGTTTGAGAACTGCTGCACTAAGATAAGAGTAGCTATACCAATGTGATTTAAATCACTTTGGTGTAGCTAATGTGTACATATACGTTTCACTGCCAATAGAGTATAGGGCCACAAAGGGCAGCCATGTCATTTAAAAATCTATTCTCCAGAATGACACATATCATTTTTGATACAGCTCCTCGTAAAACATCAATAATTTGGGTTGGATAGGAAGCACTTGCCATCTAAATGCTATCTAGACTCTATCAAACTCTGTCGGTAACAATTGTGACAAATTTATTAGCACCAGGGTGATAAACAGACATATAGATCAATGATACACCACTACACACACACTGTTATTGGGATTTGCGCTGTGTTCATTGTATCACTGAACTGTAATGGACCAGTCCTGATAGCCTAATGCCAAGGTTGGCTAAAATATCCTCTAACACAAAAAGCAAACAGCAATAGTAGTAAGGAGTTTTCTTACAAAAGATACAATCCTTTTTAGGTTAAACAGCTTTTAAGTTTATATACGAAAAGACATACCAAAGTTTACAAATAGTAAAGAGTTTCATTAGTCAGTTGGATGTTGAAAAATGTATGCATGACCCGTCTTCAGTTTGCAGCATTCTGTCTGCTGAGTTTAGAAATCTTAGGAATTGAGGAACCTAGACTAACATTGCTTGACAAGGAGATTATTACGTCTTTGATCCATAGGTCTCTCGCTGTGATCTATCTTAGCTAAACGCATATAGGATTGATTTAGTTTATAACTCTGAGGGTGCCTGGAGCTGCAGTACCTACAGTAATCCAACAGTCATGACTTGCCTGTGAACAGATCTCATGCCCCTTTATAAAGGTGCACTTTATGTAATACCATAAAGAAAGCAAGCATGGAACACAGTATAGCAATCAAACAGAAGTTCAGGAATAAGACCAGAGCTAAGATTGCACATACCAACATTTAGAGAAAATCCATTTCTTTAAATGTAAATATTAATGAAAATGATTTAGCTGTTTGTTTTGTATTCTAAAAGAAATTTTAATATTCTCTTAGTACTCTCTTCTCTTTTATATATATATATATATATATAAAGGGTCCATAGTGCTTTTCTTGTTTATTAATTCATTTATATAGGCTAAAAACAATATGTACTTCAAAGTCCATCTGTTGCCAAATTACAGAAAAGCAAAAAGTTTGGTGCCGGTGGGATACTTCCATAATAGTCCTGTAAAAGGCCTTCAGAATGTGGATCCAGTGTTACTATCGACTAAGCAAAGTGTGGTCGAAAATGGGCTATACACATCTATATGGCAGGAGGCAGGATGTCTTAATGGCAGTCTACAGTGCCTGATCCATTTTACTTTCGATTAATAATACATCACTAATAGTTTTAACTACAGGGTTTTTATGTAGGTTTGTTACAATACTAGAAGTTTTGCTAAATGAAGCTGCTCCATTTAAAATGTTGATGTAGTATTTCTACATGAATAAAGAAAGTTGTATATGTGTTTTTTTTTTTCTTTTCCCAATCTGATTTAGATTTATTGTATTTAAACGGAACTCTGAGATAAAAAGATTAAAAGTGTTTTTCCTATGAAATACAGATATGAAAAAAAAAAAAAAACCTCTTCTCAGCATGAACTAGTCAATATAGTTAATGGAAAATAACCAAATAGACACACTGAAAAAAATAGAATGTCACGATACAATTACAACCTATTTTTTTTAAAGGAACATGGCTTTAAATAAGTGAACAGAAACTGGAAAAAAAAACTGGTTTTGTGAACACGTGTACTGTTGAAGTTGGTTTATTCGTAAGTTATAGTATTCCAAGAGAAATGCTGAGAAAAACAGATTCCACCCCCACCCCTATTTTTAATGTTGACAGTGTTGATGTTAATCTTAGTACATTTATTCAAAACTGTTTTTAGTGGTTTTAATGCAGCTATTGATCTTTTAAGTCCTGAAGCACTTTTAAGATGAATTTAGCGATTGCCTATATTTTCTAAATATTCAAAATCATTTCTAAACCATTTATCTTAGCTAGGTAAGATTGTCTGCTCAAGTGGAAGTATAATCTTTTTTTGCACATTTTATTAATTGTGATATATGTAATGCAATCAATCTTACTGCCTCCTGCCTGCCAATATCTATTAAAAACAAAAAACGCATCTGACGTGTGTATCCCTGGTACAGTCCATTAAGAAAACAGTGCACATGCATACAAAGGGACATACTGTACATATCTCTCACTTCATCAACCTACAGGTTCACTTTTTGTAAAGAAATGCATAGTAGGATATCAAGATGTGTATAAAATCAACAGTTATACCCAATCTGGAAGGTATACAGTAAGCAAGGACATTTGTAAAAATCCATGACAATTATTACATTTATCAGATATAATGTGAAACTGATACTGTAATTAAAAAAACATGTTTAGACTGAACCTCTCAATGTATTATTATTATTATTATTATTATTATTATTATTATTATTATTATTATTATTATTAAATGGAATATTCTACTAGAATTGGGCTCAGACAGACATGCCAGAGCACTCTGTGCCATTGAATGCATCGACTCCAGATTAGCGACTGTAGAAAACGGGGGAGCCTTTGGTTTGAACACAAAAGGGTTATTTTTACTGGGTAGTTGTAAATCAAATGGATATAACAGTTAATTACCATTGCCCTTCACTGGGAAACTGTAAAAGGCTTTATTGTTCCCAAGTCTTTAATTTACTAAGACAAAAGATGCACATGCAACTCCCTTGCTTGCCTGCTGTCATGTAGGAGTTGAAAGATCTGTTCTCCTGGGGCAATCATATTTTATGTATATTGGTTTGATCTTGGGAGCAGTAACAATAATATATGGCTTAGAGAACAAGAACAAATCTGCCTCAACTCTGAGATGTATGGCTAGTATAGCTAGAGCTATGCTTTATTGCTTGGAAATATTTTTTGTTACACACAAACCAGGGAGTTGCTTTCCATTAGGATGACAAGTACCAGCTTTCTTTAAACCAAATATACTGTACGCATTCCACTTTCACCAAACGCAGATCTTTACTCAACAGCAAGGTTGGGACCTGAAAAATATACAGTGCATTGCACACAACATAAAGCTAATAGACTATCACTTTTCCAGTTCTAAAATACAAAAGGACAGTTTTCATATTACACTATTGTTGATGCTAAACATGTACGAGGTTGTACAACATCATGTTGCTGTGATACAGGTCAGACATACATTAAAAAAGGGATTACTTGTTATTCCAAATGGTGTTTTTGTTAAACTCTTTATATATATATATAAAAAATTAATAAATAAATAAATAATAACATAGCGAATACTATCGTCATTTTCAGAATATAATAAAGCTTTTACACATTTTGGGCGAATCTTGGAGTGTTATATAAAAAGGTGTGCAGTGTACCCATCTTATGGTATTCTATATAGTATACTATGGTGTTTTTGATAGGGTACTACAGAAGAGGTGCATCCTATATAAAGGTGTTCAGTGATTTCTGTTATACACAAAATACCTGTTACAGTATAAAAATTATGGTACACTTTTGTAAATATGCAGGATTGGCAAGCCCTTAGTTCATTCAGATGGACGTGATTCGAACCGCAAATTATTAAAGCTTCTAAAATACATTTAACTTATACCCCTTTCACACAGATGAGTTATGATGGCTCAGAATCGGCACTGATGAGGCTTTTTGGTCTGTGTGAATTATCTATACCATCATAGATTCATCATATTTTATGCCATCTCTAAACCACCTTGCGAGGTGGTTCAGAGACGGTGCTGAACCGTCTCAACTCCTGTGTTAAATGCTATGCGGGCACTGAAGCGCTATAGTGGGTGAGGACTGAAAGTCAACATCCCACGACAGCATGTATATGGGACATGCTGGGTATTTTTGTCACTGGGGGTTACACGCTTTCCATCAAGAACAAGGAGGTAATTGAAGGCTGCAATAAGTTAAGGAATTGTTAACTACAGGCTGACGAGGAGGTGAATTAAAAAAGTAGAAGGGGTGGTGTGTGGTGCTCTAATTTATGGGCTAATTGCTGTTGCCATGAAAACGATCTCTTGAGTGACAGGTTAAAAAGGTGTACTCACATGATCCCTTTGGCTGACGGTATTGTACCGGCATGGTTTGCTCAATTTCATGCTGTATGAATGGGCATTTAACACTACAGGACCAGAGATACTCATACCTAGAAGCAGTTTTTCTGACGGCTGTATTCAAAACACAGTAAATAGTATAACGAAAGGAATAACAGTGAACAGTGAACATTTATTTTCACAAATCAAAACAAGAAAATGTAAATAAATAAACATTTGAACAGACATAGGTTTAGAACATACATATTTATAAAACTGAAACGATAACAATACATTTTTAACTTTTCAAAAGCAATCGGTTCATTAGCAGATGCGCAAAAGCAACTGAACAACGCAAATAAATAAACTTAGAAGAAAACATTTTACAGAAGTGCACAGCACAAGAAGTTATAAAAAAAAAAAGTTTATTTTTCTTTTTTTTTGACAAAATGGTATTCCTTTACCTTGAGTTTAAGGCTCTTCACAACCAACACAGATAATGCGCTTCTCCACGCCGCCTTTCTGCACAGGGCACAGCTGCACTTGCCAACCTGGCATTAGAATCTCTTGCGGCTCTCAGCGAGATTGCCAGCTTCAGCTGTGGGTACATCCTTGGCAGGGTCCCTCTGTTCCAAATGCTTCTTGCAAAGTTCCTGTGCTAACTGTAAAATATATTCTCTCCTTGGTAAATTCTTCTTCGTGCATTCTCTGTAAAGTACCCAGGAGTTGACGGCTGCTAGGTCCAATGCATTGTAAAACACCTGAACAGGCCACAGTCGGAAGCTAGCTTTCACAGAATACTTCCGTGCCATCTGATCCAAAACATCAACTCCATAATTTATTGCGCTGTAAAACTCCACGGTCTCTGATATTTAATTTCACTAGTCCTGATGCTAATTGACAGACCAAAACAGCGCAGCTGGCAAGCAGGCATCAGCCTTTGAAAAGGCTGATTGAAAATCAATAGACTGTCAGTCATTCACTCAGCCAGAGAGTACAGACTAATCTAATTACAGCTAAAGACATTGCGGACGTAAATAAAAATAAGAAAGCGGAATACCATTCTGCATAATCAACATACAATTGTTTTCTACGTGACCCTCAATGTGACTGCTCCCGGGGCTTTTAGGTATCATGTAACATATCTCCTTTATTTCTGCACTCCAGCGTTTCATGCTTTGTGAGACTATTTAATACATACGGACAGAAAAAGGTACACGAACGCGCAGCTCCATATGTGTTACACGACTAAGGAAAATAACATTTTAAAACCAGAAATCCACCAAAATGACCTCCGCGGGGCTTCTAGTGTTAAAGAATTTTTTAAGCAGATCTGAGATGGCTCGGTAGGAGCATTTGTGTGTGAAAGGGGCATAAGATGTGAAAAGTGGTGAAACAGTGCTAAAGCTACTGGAAAGTACACCTTTACTGTAAGTGCAAATACAATCATAAATTGTTAATCTTAGAAAGACAATTCCCCAAAATCCCTCAGAGGTAATACAAATTACTGCATTTATAAGAATACACATTAAAATGAGATAATTGGCCAATGTTTAATGTGTTCTTTGTGGAGTTTATTTATCTCTTACAGTGCTTTAATTGATTTTATTTGAACTCATTAAAAAAGGGACATATTCAGTACTTTAACACTAGAACTGCAGTCATTATGATGTTTACAATTTAAACAACATCAATATTAAAATGAAAGACAAACTTTGTATTCAGCACATCACATAAAACATCTGCACAGTCAAAATCCCATATTGAAATGAACAATTAAACATAAAAGGGCTTATTTTCTGACTTCCCACATATAAATCACTACTTTAAAAAATGAAAATTTTCTGATCGAAATGTTTCTGCCAAAGCACTATGGCTAGCTTCTAGATGAAATCTCTTCTACTGATATTTGCCCTGGTTCATTCTTTGTACAAAATGAAGGAATTGATGGCTGCCAGGTCCAGTAGAGATACAAATAGGCTTGTATATTAAAATAAAATAGAATATTGTAGGTTATATTCAAACTAAAAACATGCATTGTAAAAGGCAGTCAAAATGGTGGCTTTGGTGGTTCTAGGTGGGTGGGGTTATAGCTTCCTTATTTTTGTGATCATGCCTTTCAAACGCTATCAGGGTATTTAATACATGCATTTAGGTTAAAGTCATAAATGGACAGCATCATAAATTTCAGACACGCAGAGTAATTTCAATTTGAAAACCTGAAACCGTCAAAATGACTGACGTGGCGGTTTTAGTGTTACAACACATAGATAACAATACAGTCACTTAGCTACTGTGCAATACTGCTTTAAAAAATATGTTGCACTGTAATCACTACTGGATAGCGGTCAGTTTTATTTTAATAAATGCTCAATATGTCAACTATCACATCTTGGGGAAGACTTCCACCCTTGAAATAACTTAAAAATGCATAACATGTAGCATTTATACAGAATAAAATCAATTGATTCCACTGTGAATCATTTTTCGACAGCGGTGATTGTATATCTATCCTGTCTTTATATGCTTTGAAAAACTGTACTTAATTTAGCTTATCGATTTTCTTTGCTAGTGGTTGGATGATTTGGCTTATTGGCTAACTTTCTTTTGCTATTGGTCTGGTTTGAGGTTCCTTTTATTCCTGTTTCGTTGCTTATTTTGTTTGAACTTTCTTCCATCTACTAGAAAACAGCAGTCATACCTAGCGATACAGTGTATGCATACTGCTCAGAGTTGACAGAACAGATCATTTGGCTACGTTATGCTCCATTAATTGTGCCTGTGACATGCATAGACAACCAAGTTATGTTAAATCTGTGGCCACGTGCTTTCTTCTCCTGATTTAGAGAAATCAGCTAGATTCAAACCGTGGTCTCAAGAGGAGACATGTAGTTTTTTTTTTTCTTTTAATATTCGAACTTACTGTAAGACAGAATAACATATATTTAAACCAGAATGAGCTGCAACACTTTTCAGTTAAACTTAATAAGACTGAGGAAAGGTTTATTGGGTTCTTTTGTAGTCGCAATCCCTTGTCCTTGAGTGCACGACTGCTGTCGCCTCTGGCATAGCACTGTAGTCATAATTCTAACTATCCATTCCTATCCAGAGATCCCTATTCATTTTTTTTTTTTTTTTTTTACATCAATACTAGATTTCTATAATGCTTTAATGGCAGACCTCCCTTTACAACCTCTTATTAAAGCTGTTTGTTCAGGTTCTTACTCATACTCATCAGCAGTAATTTCACAGGCTGGCTTTACTGACCCTGAGAATCTAATATAACATCCTGCCACTCACATGAACAGATCTTTACAGCCAGGTACCTGTTTTCTGTTTAAACCTTTCTGTGTCCACTCCTTCCTTTAATACCTCAGCTTTTGAAGCAGTCTCTTTAAGGTATATTACCCATACTCTCCAGAAATCACTTCTAAAGGACACAAGACATATCTCTACTTGCATTTTAAAATAAAGAATATGGGTCATACTTTGAAACAAAAAGGGCCCTATGATGTCTTTTTGACAGAGCTTACAATCGTCACTTTTCTAAAGCACTCTGAGAGGCACTGTTTGCTTTTGTGCTTTAACTGACTGCGCCACATGCACCTTTTAGAAGTGCATTTTTTCTTTTATTTACTTCTAGTTACTATTTAAATTATAATGCACTAAGAGTTCAGTCATATGCCATCAAACACAAGATATAAGAGCTCTTGCTACGACACTAAGATGCCAGACGTGAATCCTTTCAAACCCTCCACATTGCTATCATTATCACTGATGACTGCTGATTGTTATCTTGTTTGCACCTCCCCCTCTCTCTTCTGCAAGCTGTGTATTTGTGTAGCACTCACTGATTATGTTGGCTCTCACATTCACTTCTTCTGTTCTGAATAGCAGATGAGCTGTCTTTGATATAGCCTAGAAAAAATGATGAAGGGTAGTAGATTATGACAGATAATAAATAGGGGATAAATTGGGGCTGCCAGGATGATAAGCCAAAGGATTAAAACCTGCTGATGTTCTCTATCTTGGTTACAACATAAGACTGAGATACATTAATGCTGTAATTACACAATGGGAGATTGGCACCTATTTTAGATCTTGTGCAAATTATCATGGTGTTGTATGTCATAAAGCAGTAAATTACCCTGGGTACTGTTTTGAATATGATATTTTATGGCATTGGAGATTTCCATGTAAGAGTATGGTCATATAGGACCTTATTCACAAAATGTTTAAAAGGCTGTTTTGATATGTAAATCAAGTTAGAAGTTCACACAAACATTTACATTTTTTAAGAGATGGTTAGAAATGTATAACCATGTGCAAAGCATTGTCTAACCTAAAATTAATGTATACAATGTTAAAAATAGTCCTTAAAGTTTTTGTTAATGGTGTTGTGAGATCCTCTGTCATTACCGATTCTGACCCGTACAAGGGAACTGAGTTTAAAGTGTAGCGAACCAAATAATTCCATAAATCTAACCTGTTTTGTACTTCCATTAACTACATTAGTCTCAAAACAGCTGGTATGTTTATGACAGGACATAAGCCATTAAATGGCTCTATAACTGTTAATTCCAATGTCTTGTTTGTGAAATAATAAAAACTTTTGCTTAAGTCGTCTGTGGTCGCTCATTCATGCTCAACCTCCATGGTTAAAAAAGCATGTCTTTTTATTTTAGAACATCATATATGGTACTACAATTGGTTAAATAAATCTTTGTTTGCAAGCCATGCTTTCAGTTTGTGTTACACTTGCTTGGTCAGTTCATTTGGAAGGTGAAACTGGCCCCACCTCTTCAATGGTGTTTTTTCTGTCATTTTCTAACCAGCTGCTTCCCCTATTGACTGACAGGCAACCTAAGAAGTAAGGCACAGAAACTGAACTTTCTTAACCAGAAGTAATACTTGATGTCTTGTTTTAAACAGAAAACACATGTTTGAGTTAATGTATGCACATTGAGGTGCAGAACATATACGATTCCTGGAATCATTGTGTTTGCTACAATTACTTAAAATGGTTATTGTTGGGTTTAGACTTGTCTACAGAAAACAAAATGCATCCACACAGTAATAAATGAGAAGTAAAGCACTGTATAGCGATGCACATGAGATTTGTTGCAGCATGGAGCAAATTGGATTGCTTTTTAAAGCTTTTTTCAGATTTTAATGCTATATAAAAGAGCTTAGATTTGTTTTCTTTCATTCTTGCCAGAGGCTTGAGTAACTGCAAGCAAAATCCATACCACGTGTATTCGTCATTCATGTTGAAGGTGGCACAATAGTTCAATTTTATTAGCTAACATTAATACATTAGTTCCAAATTCATAATAAAGGGATTAAATAAAGGATCAAACTGCATATTTAAAACCTCCATAACACTTTTTAGCCCTGAACAATATTTTTTAATGGAGTCGTATATAGAATGAGTACCCCGCAGGCGGAAAGATGAATCCTAATCTAGAATGTAAAGCAGCTAGTAACTGTGATAGATTCGTATTATATAAAATGAAATATTTTAGTGGAATTACTGTAGATTGTATTGTGGTGGGGGATTGAGTAGAAACATGGTTTCAGTCCTTGAAAGCATGAGGTTGTCTTTGAGTTGGTTGTAAAAAGCCAATTTTACAGATTGTTATTATATGTGGATATTACAAAGACTAAGAAAAGACCACACCAAATATTAAAAGTAAGAGCAGTGTAATTTTCTTTTTTTTAACTATTGGCAAAGTCACCAAAGAAAGTTAAACTGCTAGAGGGTTTTATTTTGGCATTTGCATCCAACGCAGCACAGCATTCCTACTTCAGAATAGACCGGCAGGCAAGATTGCCTGCTGCTGAGGACAATGAACCAATACAATATATTTTTAATTGTTTACATGGCTGTACTGCATCATATGCTAAGGTTTCAAACTAAGGGGTCTGCAGTTTGTGTTTTATGCATGCATCTCCAACTGTAACAGCTCAGTTAAGTCTGTACGGTACGCATGGCAGCGTTCACATGACAACACTATAAAACCTAACTGAACTAAAACAACCAGAAATATAGTATTATTGGAAAGCTGGAAATCACAAGTCCTGTGCTCTAGCTCTAGAATTAACTGCTGTTTATGGTGCAGATGCTGAATTCATTTTTGGTATTATATTTATACCATCAGTCCTTGTCTCAGAATTCTTTGTTTTGTGTAAGAGAAGTTAGGACATTGAGTTAGAGATATAACATTGAGTCAGATGACACCCTGCTCTTCCCAGTTAGCAGCTGTGGATGTCTGTACTTGCCAGCACACATAACAGAAGCTTCCTAAAAGGAGCTGTTGGCTGTCAGCCCCATCAAATCAAGACGCTGTGCTTCCCTGTAGAGCTTAAGGATCCTATGAATTAGATAAATTAATTTACAGGGAAAACATTTGTAACCTTGTTACTAGACAATATGTGTATTCTGTCACTCCTTTGTGATTTATCCTTTTATAAGACCAAAGAATACATTTAAAGCAATTGTGTTGAAAAAAGCTGATGATGTAAGTAGCTCCTTCGAAAAAAATCAATAATGACTAAAATCAATATTACTAGTAAAGCATTTAAATAATCTAATTGTACAAGAACATATAAACAATGCCATAGAGACAAATAGATTTGGGGCATTTTTTGTCTATTCTACATCTTCAAATACAAACAAAAGATGTTATTGATTAAGCAAAGGGTGTACCTCAAATATTGTTAATTTACAACAAATGCCATTCAGATGTTTTTGTTGCCACCATTGGAAATTGTTTTGTTGTAAAAAGAAAAAAAAATATCCCCACCTAGTCATTTTACATTGGTAGTAAGCAATGGCTGTGCATGGTAACACGGGCAATAAGTGCCCCAAACACTCGTCATTCTGCTTTTTAACATTCTGGGGTTGAATTCCACCACATAGAATTGTTTTTCATACATTTGAAGACATGTTTTTATATAGGAATGTCATAATATCTGTTAAGCAAGAGGTACCACATGACCTGACCCCTACTGGTGCTACACTTGTTCACCTGCCCAAGTACTTGAGTGTATTATGGACATAGTGTAAGTGTGCACTATTTGCAATTTTTAGTTGTGTAGAAAAATAATGTCATTACTTTATTTCCCCTTACAACAAAAAAAAATATATTGTAATAAGTAGAAATTCATGTAAGGCCTGTCACTCTGTAAAATGCACCAAATTTATGACACATGCATATATTTTGGTACGTAAAGAAATGCTTTTTTTTTTTTTTTTTTGCAATCCTGTGATTACCAGTATGGGATTTTATTTCACAGTTTCTAGCAATAAAAAGCTGCCAGTAATTTCATAGTAAATATAATTAGTGGAATTATATTTTTTTGTCAGTACTTTAGAATAACGTGTCATATTGGTATGGAAATAAGGTACAATTAAGTTGTGTATAATATATGAATCAACCCTTTTCTGTCTATCTTTTCAGTCCATGGTAAATTAAAGGATTGTAATGCTGTCAGCACCAGCTATTTATATCCGACATTGTATCTAGTCCACAGATAATGGGAAGTGGTGTCATTATGCTGTTGTTTGAGTGGACATTTTAAGATTGCCTTATTATAAAATAGCCTGGCTCTGAATACAAGAAAATATCAGTGCAATTGCACAGCTCCAGATTGTATTTGCCTCACTATACTAATATATTATTTTAATGTTTTCTATCTGTATAGCCTATTGTACAAGCACAATACTAGTGTTGTTATATTAAGACAACCACTTCACATGGAGTTGAAGGAACTTGGCTTCACCTTACAGCACAGTATGACCTGTGGTCGTTGTTTTTTCTGGTTTTGTGTTATTTCAACAGTAACAGAATGGGCTCCTTTAATGCTTGTGCTAATCTGCACAATATTTGAAAAACAGCATTATGTTTTCATTTGGTGCTGAATCTCATGACAGCCTTCTGAGGCTCTTCTGCTTTTAGTTTTCTCTGTAACATAATGCCACCCATCCAATTGCTCTGATCTAGCACCAAGAAATGTATGTATAATGAAAATATATTAAAATGTACACAAGAATTACATTGGTAGTTATGATAAACTGATGGTATTAATAATTGCCAATATGATTATCATCCGTATAATACAATATCAAACTGTACTGTAAAACCCAAAAATATCTAAATGGTCATGGACTTTAATGTGTTGCAGTGCTTTAGCGATACAGTACACAAGCCAGTTTATAAAGAAAAGTGATAGCTTTCTTCATGGGAGATCTCTGAACATATATCAGTTTAAATAAAACATTGAAAGATGTGTAATCTTGTTGAGATGCAGGAGTGCTTTTTCTTCAGTATATATGTATGAGACATTGGTGTATCACGCCTGACAATGATTGTTCTATTTCCGCAAATGAAAAATTGCATCTTTCTCCGTGTAATGTGCCTGTGTGGTTAAACAGCTACATTATTACTAATGATTAAGGATATGATTTTGGCACAGTGATTTTTAGTTCATTTCACAGACGAGTTGCTGGAAAAGAAAAAAAAAAGAATTCACGGAAAGGTCACCAAATAATGTAGCTTTAGCTACATCAACATACACAAGAGCATTTAAATAGTACACCAAAACCAATAATATACAGACTATTGCTTTTGATACCAAAGTAACATTCTGTCTTTTTTAGAGTACTTTACAGTGCAGACTTTCACAACAGCCATGTAGCAAAACGGATGGTGTCTGAAATAAACTGTGTTTCTATATCTCTGTGCACGTCCGGTGTAAATATATATATATAGATAGATAGATAGATAGATAGATAGATAGATCGATCGATCAGCATGTCAAATAATTGTTTTTATTACTGTGTTCAAAATTGTTTCTGAGTAGCCTGTAGGGCACCTCCCCTTTAAAACTAAAAACAAACAAAAAAAACTGTTGAAAAGTCAAATCACACAGGCAGGCACTGTGTCCAAGAAGCGGGGCATCACAAAGATCAGAAAAAAAAGAGACCACAAAACAGATAAACCTCGCATTTTATCTACAGTTTGCAACAAATAATAAACTGCAGTATTTTGTTTAACAATGTTTTACAGAAAGTGAGTTTATTTTCAGAATATTTGGGTGCACTTGTAGGAAAAAAAGTTTCAAGAAATAACATGTAAGTATTCATTCATATTTTTTGAAGATGCAGGCTCACTTTTTTATTTAAAAAAAAATAAAATAAAAATAACAACTGCAGTATGTATGTGCAGATCATAAGAGTTTTAATTTGTAAATCTTGGGCAAAGTGACACATTTGAATGAGAGCAAGGCTCAACTGAAAAGCCAATCCTGCAGATCAAGTGGTAAAAAATAAGACCAGTGGGCAAGACTTTACAACTGAGCTAAGCAAAGGTATGCCAGGCTTCTTAGTGTACTGTAATTCTTTGTAAAGCACACATAACTGACTTGACAAGGTCCAGGTCATAGAGTAAGCAGTATCAGATGAAAGGTTGATATTTCATTGCATCTGCACCTGTTTGTAGAAAACTATAATTGCATCCTGGTGAATAGTTGTAAACAATTATTAATTTAATTGGAAGAAATCGGATCCCACATGCTCGCATAATGAGTTAGTTGAATAATTATCCCACCGGTTATGCAGATATATTCCAAAATATATACATTTTCTGTGTGTCTGTCAGCTTAGCAGATGTGCATGTTGTATTACCAAATGACTTGTTAATTACAAAGTAGGCCAAAGCTTTCATTACTTGAGAGTGTGTTTTGTGTAGTTCATGGAGTCACAATGGTTTCTTTATAGCTAAGCTTGAGACCATCAAAGCGAATAGCTGACCATTTAGGGTAATTTCCCAAAATATTAATTAAGTATTGTTAGAATTTCAAATAGACTTTAGTGTGTAGTATTCAAGAAAAAAAAAAAAAAAAATACAAATTAAATAAATCACAGAGAACTTCACATAGTAACTACCCTAACACTAAATGATAAATAAATTGGGCTAAATTGAACAACAATTCAAATTAAAAGAATATAAGCATGCTACTTTTGTGCAGATTTATTATCATTCACTTTAAAAGTATCTCTAAGAACAATTTTGCTGAATACATAAAGCACTTAAAAGCATCACAAATTCTACTTTGCCTCTGGCTGACATGTGCAGTCAGAGCTGTCATCAGCATCAGTCTGGCCAAACAGATCCCTGCAGAGCAGAAAGTGATACCGACTGCACCTTTTGTGCTGTTTAACATGAAATATCACATGCAAAAGTAGTATAATTTCTGGCTGTTGACATAGCACTATTGACAGTGCTTGCTGTGCAATCATGTGCCGGGGAAAGCGATTCTGCATCTAAAGCAGCTTCCAAGTTGTATAATTAGAGACAATTTAACCTAATTTTGTGCTGATTACTCTTACACCAAGCCACGATTTCTCAGCTGCTGAAGGAAAGTATATGTACAAATATCTCAGCATGATTCTTTTTTTCATTGTTTTTTTTCACAGCCTCGCAATCAAGCATACCCCCACTTCTCCAAAAAAAAAACTGTCATTCCTTCTTGAAAATATTTATAAAAGCTATCTCCCTAGAAAACTGTAATCTAGACTGATGCTGTCATATTTAGTATGTTAAGACTGGCGTGTTCAGGCAGAAGGATCTGATTCAGTTACCTTAACAGATCTAAATATCACCACAGTGAAAACAAGTATGTCAGTAACATACATGTCCTGCCATATTGTAACAGGGCAAGATCTGTGCTGGCTATCTGATGCGTTCACGATCCTGAAGGGGAGGTCAGCAGCCCTGTAGTATCCACCTGTCAATCACGGCAGTGACACAGAAAGGTTGGGTGAGGGTGTGTTTTCTCTCCTTCTCTCTGAGTGGTCGGGAGGCGGGCCTTGGCGGGCTCGCTAGACCTATAAAAATAACACTATTTCCTCGGTCTTGCCCTTCTAGGAGAGGACAGCGGGAGAATGCCAGTGTCTGGATACAGAAAAGGGGCAAGCAAGCGTGGCTGAGAAAGACAGCCTCTGCCAAATACTTGGATCAGTTATTACATATCCGAGTGGGACATTTAGAAGTAGTTGGGGAGGTCTGGGCAAACCCGAGGGTTATAGCGAGGGAATAGGAATGCACAAATAATACCGGAGCCACATTGAATAGCAGTGGCTACAGAACACTGTCAGTAGCATCACCTTTTGTTTGTAGGTTTATTACTGTGTTTCATTTTCTGTTTTGCTTACCATTGTCAGTATTCAGGCCATGGACAAGAGCGCCCTCTGTGGGCAAATATAAATCAGTGGACCCTAATGGTGTTTCAAAATAAACTTCTGTCTCCTGTGTTAGTGAATTCCCCTTTCACACATATAGATTCAAAATTAGAACTATGAGTATGATGACCATGACAGATATTAACAGTATGTAGAGAATATTGTAAAATATGAATTGGTAATGAAATTTTTAATACCAAGGTTTACGACAATTGGATAAGCAATTCTTCAGATGTAAGCGATGGACTGCTGTACAGAAAGACAAATACCACATATATCGCCAGAATTTGGTATTCTCAATAGTATATGCAAAATAGTGGTAATACCATGCTTGTCGACAATCGGATAAGTGGTTCTCTGATGTATGCAAAAATGTCTGATGTGTGACATATGTATGTACATATGACTGCCTCCACTGCATCTCTTTCAAAAGGAGATGTCATCCCTTATGGGGATAATAAGGCTGTTTGCATTCCAAGGTTATTGAAAATTAAACACCAGAAAGTGCCTGTGTGTCTTATCTCTGTATTTTTGTAGAAATATGTAAAATATCAGGAAAGATTTTATGTCTTTAAAGACATCACTACTTAGATACACAACAGTTTATAATAATAATAATAATAATAATAATAATAATAATAATAATAATAATAATAATAATAATCTTTATTTTTATATAGCACCTTTCATAGTGGACCACCACCACAAAGCGCTTTACAAGATACAAGACTAGAACTTACATGTTGTTATACAAATTGTGGCACAAACATTTAGCCTTTCCAGTTGGTTTGGTAAAGGACAATGTTTTTCTCATCTTTGTGCAGAAATTGTGTACATTATTTTAGCAATGAATTTAGTTCCCTTGCAAAAGGTGACAGATTCACCGCCCTGATGATTTACTTATTCTGGTCCAGGAACTGCATGCGAGGTGAACAGCTCAGTTTCGTCATGTTGCTTATTCAGTCTTGTCGCTCATCTTTGAAACTTTCCTGCCATGTAAAGCAGTTGAATCCTTCTGCTGTTCACAATAACGTGTTGTCAAAAGCAACTACGTAAGTCAACAGAGGCCAATAACAAAAAAATGTCTTTCGTTACTCTTTTCAGTACCATTTCAGTGTTTTATTTGCGTTGTTTTTTATATGCCTATTTTGTTCTTGAGTGGATCAACTGAGTTCAACTGTTGTGTCTTCTTCTATACAATACAAAAAGGCATATGTCCAAAGTGTTTAATGCATTTTTATTAAACGAGAACCAAACAAGAAAGTAATATATTTTAAATGTTTAGTACACTCAGTTGATAGTTTCACATTTTTGTACTTTTCTCCTTTCAAAACAAGTACAGGCAACTAAAACCAGGAAGTACAAACCTTAAGTAAACATAAATGTGGTCTAAATACTACTGCCATATCCATTACCACCATATATATTTTTTTAAATGCTATTTAATAATGCTAACAAGAGGGGTAGTTTATTAAAAAAAAAAACAGCACTAGATAAAAAATGAATATTAAATTGCAGTAAAAACACTTAGAAACGCCCAGAATCATTGCTAACAACTGAAACAGCATTATAAAAAATGACAATTTTTAATTTGAAACTAAAATAGAGGAGTACAAATGAATTCATATTTTGCAACCATCTATAAAGGCCACTTTTTAATAGCTCCCTAAAACAGTAGGTAAAATCACATTTAAAGCTGCATGGGATGTACTGATCGTAACATCCAAACAGCTGTTGGAACTGTTAGGACGTGTGACGTATTGAGGCAGATAAAACAGCAGTTTAGGTTACTGCAACTAGTTTCAGATTCTTGTTGAATGTCATTATGAAACAGCTTGGAATCCATCAAGTAGAAAATGATGTTTATGACAACTGGCAGGTGTAGGTGGGGTAAGAGAACATGCTATATAAGTAAGACATGGAATGGAGCTAAATAATTTAAAATATTATTGCTTATGCAAATAGACCATAGCTGGGTTTCCAAGTATTGAATAAAAGGCTTCCCATTGTATTCCCATTACACAGTACTTGCTTGCTATTATCTTCACCAATGCTCACAGTTCATCCTAATTATCTTAGTTGGAAGGTTTAGATGGCTCAATTGTCAAGCTTTTTCCAATATTCCTTTTAATGCTGATGTGGGGCTCTCCTGACTTACAATATATTATTTCCGACAACCAAAATAATTTGTTTTTCTCTTGCGGCGGTTCTAATCTCCTGAGGGTTTTGTGCCTTCATATAGTCTTGAAGAAAAAAGCAAAATGGACCATTATAACTAACATTAAGTACTGCTGAATTTAGAAACAGTAAAAGAAAGTAAAAATCAAAGACAAACATTCCTTTTTATGAACACATAATTGGTAAAGGGAAGAAATACAATAAAATAAAGGTAAAAAGATGAGAGGGTGTGGGGCTCTCTATAAGTGTAGCAAAATTGTGTTAGGGTTTTTTGTGCAGTGGTATGGGAAACCTAAAGGTTTTTTTTTTAGCAGTGTCCTTAGTTTTTTTGGTTTTGTCAAAGTCTTAGTATTTTGGGACCACAATATCACCAATACGTGTTGGAGAGTTGTGTATATACCTGTATCTATAATATATATGACCTTGATGTCATTGTGATACAGCCACCTGAAATAACATTGTTTCAGACAGTTTGACTTGTATGAGATGAAAGTTATGAAAGGTAGGTAGCCTGTAACTCAAACCAATAAACTGCAAACTAAATAAAATAAACAATACCTATCTTTATCTAATTTCCCTGGTGGCGCTCAACCCAAACCAGAACTAGTTGTATACAGTGTATCCACAAGTGAGATGGTGAAAAATATTAACCTAATTATTTCAAAGGCATAGAATGCGGTATAGACTGATATTACACTTGACATAATTCATATTTTTCATGGAAATTGGGCAGAATTTTGTAGAGAACTGAACTGGTCAGCAGAAAACACATACATTTAGCTCTCTCTCTCTCTCACTCATATATATATATATATATATATATATATATATATATATATATATATATATATATATATATATATATATACACACACACCATACTCCACACTGTTAAGGGGAAAAAAGTTTTTTTTTATTGAGAAAATAATTATATATTAAAAATACAAAACTGAAAGATCATAATTGGATAAGTCTCCACCTCCCTGAGTTAATACTTGTGGAAGCACCTTTGACAGCAATTACCGTTGTGATTCTGTTGGGATAGGTTTCTACTAACTTTGCACACCTAGATTTGGCAATATTTGACCATTCTTTATAAAACTGTTCAAGCTCTGTCAAGTTCCTTGGAGAACACTGATGGACAGCAATCTTGCCACAAATTTTAAATTGGATTTAGGTCAGGGTTCTGATTGGGCCACTCAAGGACATTTACCTTTTTGCTCCTTAGCCACTCCAGTGTAGCTTTGGCTGTGTGCTTTGGGCTTTGTCATCTGAAAGGTGAACTTCCGTCCCAGTTTCAGCTTTCTTGCAGAGGGCAGCAGGTTTTCCTCAAGGACTTCTCTGTACTTTGCTCCATTCATTTTCCCTTCTATCCTGACAAGTGCACCAATTCCTGCCGATGAGAAACATCCCCATAACATGATGCTGCCACCCCCATGCTTCACAGTAGGGATGGTGTTCTTTGGGTGATGCGCTGGGTTGGGTTTGCGCCAAACGTAACGCTTTGCATTTAGGCCAAAAAGTTCCATTTTAGATTCATCATACCACAAAACTTTTTGCCACATGCATACTTCAAACGGGATTCAAGGTGGGCTTTATTGAGTAATGGCTTCTTTCTTGCCACCCTACCATACAGGCCAGATTTGTGGAGTGCTTGGAATGTTGTTGTCACATGCAGACTTTGGCCATAAAAAACTTATAGCTCTTGCAAAGTTGCCATTGGCCTCTTTGTAGCCTCTCTGATCGGTCTCCTTCTTGCTCGGTCATCCAGTTTGGAGGGACGGCCTGATCTAGGCCCCGGAGTTCTTTTGAAAGCGCCTTGGTGCTCACGGTTGACTCTTTGCTTTGAAATGCACTACCCAACAGAGGGAACCTACAGGAAGCGCTGAATTTATCCTGAAATCATGTGAATCACTACAATTTAACACAGGTGGAGGCCACTTAACTTGGTGTGTGATTTTGAAGGTGATTGGTTACACCTGAGCTAATTTAGGATTGTTATTACAAGTGGGGTGGACACTTATCCAGCCAAGCTATTTCAGTTTTTATTATTACTAGAATATTTTTTCACTTGGAAGTTGTGGGGTAGGATGTGTAGATAAATGAAAAAAAAGCTATTTTAATTCCAGGCTATAAGGCAACAAAAGGTGAACATTTTGAAAAGTGATTGTAGACGTTATATAGGCACTATATATGTGTGTGTGTGTGTGTGTGTGTGTGTGTAAGGTACAAGCTGCTTTCCACCCCACAAGCTCAGAGGTAAGTTCAGCACCCTGTGGTGTCTTTTGTGTCCTGCGTCAATGCCATCTTGTACGTGACGACTGTAAATCTATACTTCTTTTTATTACTATTTTGTGGGCAATAGATAAAGGATTCATTAATATGTATGTGGTTCTACTGGCGGACAATATGACAGTAAAGTGTACCAGATAATGCACCCAGAGGCCTTCCTAATTATTCAGATCCTTCAGCCTGTTTTAAAAAATGAAATAAAAAACAATATCAGGTTATGACTGCTCAATTCTAGAAAGAATGTTTAAGAAATGTATTGTTTATTGATTTGTTAGGGTTAATTACCTATCATATCAAAGGCTTAGAATATAAGAGGGGCAGGGAAACTACAGAACCAACACTGATTAAAATAAACAATTATTTAAAATAAGGTTGTGCTGCCTTTTAAATATTTAATATAGTAAAGCCGATCTGAGACACTCACAAGTTAGAAATGCTTTGCTAGAGATTTAATTAAGCTTCAGGGAATTATCTTTATTTCTAAGAAAAACTGTATAAAACATTGGGAATTTAAATAGAAAAAAGGGACTGGTACTGTTTTTCTAATAATGGTGTATTGCAAAACCTTATTGTAATTTTTTGTTGTCTATACTGCATAACCCTACCCATACTTTCGACCCTATTTTTAAATGCAAAGACAATTGTATAACATGAATGACAAATAATTGCAAGAAACAACTTAGCTGCTGGGAGGAACACATTCATATTCATTTCTGAATAATTTCATATTGTAGTGTGCCACCACCCTAGGGGTGAAGTGTTAACATCCACCCAGAGTGGGCTGACTGGGGAATACCCCCTGGCCAGGTGATTAGCAATTGTAACCAATTACTAATGTTTCGTGTTAACTCTTACGATTGAATACAAATCACAGTAATTATGATTTCTTTCTCTTTGCCTTTACTAGCTATCGAAGTGAACCTGCAGAAAGCACTTGCTGAAGCCTCAGAGACCTGCACACAGGAGTGCCTCATCCTGGGTCACTCTGACAGCTGCTGGATGCCGCCCTCCTTGACACAGTTCCAACAAACCACAAGCGCCACGCTGCCTACCTTCGGATTCCAGCAGAGCTGGGCCCGGGGAACCAAGCCTGATGGTCGCCACACTCTGAGCAGGTCTGTCCCGAAAGACGAAATCGATAAGGGTCAGGGAGGGAACAGGCCGCAGTTCTACAACACTCTGGATAGACACTGTAGCACCAAGGAAGATCCAGTCAAGGTTATCCCCCTGGCTAACTTCACCCCATCAAGCCAGCAGGCTCCAATCTCTGGGGGGACCACCACCTTTGTAAATGAGCATCAGCTTTAAGACCAAGCCTAGGAAGCTGTAACCCACAAACATGCTCTCAATGGTGGATGTTCACTTGTAGCTTCTGCTTTACATCCATGCACATGCCAGCTTGCATTTGCGGTATAGCAGTCTTGCTAATATCTATGTAAATAAATCTGAGACACATATTTGCTTTATTGGAAAAAAAGGATCTGAGATTAAGAATACAAGTGCTTAAAACTCCGAAATGGCCCTGTACATATTAAGGTACTTTTATGCCAAAGTGGTACCTAAATTAGGATAAGGTTGTTTGGATATAGGGATGCAAATTAAAAACACTCAGATGCTGCAAAAAACATTTGGCACATAATTAAATTAAAACATTTCTGTAGTAAAAGGAGACTTTTTTGTGAAACTTGCAGTAGTTCAGTAATGCTTAAACATATACAGGTTAGTTACTTAAGTAATTGTAGCACTACTTGTTAGTGTGTCTAGACTAAACACAAGAAACATACAAGGAAACCATACCTTAACAGTAGGTTTCTCAGACCCAGATTAGAACTAATCTTAGAGTACCTTACCAAATGGAGCATTAGCTAATCCAAGATTAGCTAAATTCTAATCAGGGTCTGTGACACCAATTTTAAGAGCGCTAAGTGTCCCTGTGACTGTCATTTTCTCAAACCCTCATTGAGATGAATCTTGAAAATCTTGAGCCATGTCAGATACTGCATAGAATCCTAAAATAGTCTTGTACCTCAATTTAGTAGGTTGTATTTATTAGTACCAGCACCAAGTAGCCAAGTGAATACAGATAACCAAGTTTATATACAAGTATGTTGACTGACCAGACAAAAAAAAAAAAAAGTTTGTCTGTTTTTGGAAGCCATAACTAACCCCACGACATTTGTTGAGAGATAAACATTTTCTCTCAGAGAACATTTTGACTTCAGATCAATACATTGACAATTGAGGTATTTCTTAATATCTTTCTTATGCAAATATTATGCTAGTCTTTACTTATCCCATTAACATAAGAGCCCTAATAACTCAGGAGCACTGAAGACCAATTATAATTTTACATTTTGCTCTTTTATTATTTCACATTGTTTACATAACGTAATGTGCATCATGATATGTATGGAACCAATTATAAAAGTATCTCCTTTGCATAATTACATAGATCTGCAGACCAGTCATAGCCCTGGATGATGGCAGTCTAACATATTAATTGTCTTTCCTTTCATTCTTTCTTTTACCTTGCATGGTTTATAGGAGTGTTGCACAAAAATCTGTTGAACACTGTACACTAATTGACAGAACAACAATCTTCTGCACCATTTTACAAAAACAAAACAAAGTGCAGTGGTCAGCAAAGATATCGAATTGTGTTTCAAGACAAATCCCACTCTGGATTGTTCTACTTTTCTGAACAGCTTTGAAATTGCACTGAAACAAACAAACCAAACTCAGTTTTTTTTTTTTTTTACCCCAGTGAACGAGTACCTCCCAAGGTGGCCTCCGTTTGGTAAGATCAAAACAAATTCTGGAAGGCACTGGGTTTGTTTGGAGCATTTGAAAGTTTCATTAGTGTCGTTTGTGATCCATTGTTTGGTCCTCCCAAGTAAGCTTCAGTTTCATTGACATCAACGTAAATAATGTACATTTTGTTGAAAACTAGCTTTAATTGACAAAATACGTTTCTTACCCTTATCAACCTTTGAGAACGTAAAGATTAAAGATTATGCTCAGACAGGGAAGTTCTAGATCTGTTTGCAATGTGCTGCAAATTCTCCCTATATTCAGGTATTCTTAAGCTCTTTCTTGTGCTACACCAAAGTTCAGTGGTAAGCCAAATCGTGTATTCTTAAGTTTCTCAATTGGTTATTGAAATGCTGCTTTCAGAGACAGTACTTACTAACTCATTTTGTTAGTGATAATCCATTTCAGTCTTTAAACACTCTGCACTTACCAGCTTCATAAGAGCAATTGGATGGCCCGTATGTGCCTGTACACTGCTTACGACCCCAAAGCTCTTCTATTCTAAGTGATTAAACAAAATGAATAACTGCAGCTGAAACTGCAATTGACACAAAGTAAATAAATGTCAAAATATACTTCAAATATACCAAGTGTTATTTTGCATTTTTTTCTACTTACTGTAAATGGTGACAATATTGAACAACCCTCTGTTGACCAAACCGTGCGCCCAAAGTCTCTGTCAGACAGTTTTCTTTTGCATATCATCCTTTACTTTTCACAATGCTTTGACAATGTCAATTATCAGTCACCCTGTATACATACACAGGTGTGTCAAAAGTCATTGCATTCTGCTGGTTAATATAGGTGTTGTCTACAGAGTTGTGAAATTGTGTTCAACAATTATACATATCTGCTGTAAATATGGCAAAAGAGCTCTGGTCCGTAAGCATTTGGCTGAAAAAATTAATTAACTTTTGATCGCTCTGTTTATTTTCATGGAGGAAGAATGCATTCTGTGATATCCCTGCTCAGTACACAAATCTTAAAATCAACAAGGAAAGCATGCAGGTCAGTGATCAAAATTATTACTTCATTATAAATTAGTCAACCCAGCAGAGGAAGTAAGTGTGCCATAAGAGTTTCTGTGTAGATTGCCATTATAGGGCTGCACTGTTGCTCGTTGAACCAAAAGAAGACACTTGCATCAGCTTCGATTCCCTAACTAGCATTATAATTTATTAATACATTTAATTAAAGAATGTAATAACTGTGCCGGCATTCTTAGGGGAACCTGACATTTGCACACCCAATGCCAGACTGCATTCTTGAATAAGAGATCATTTTGTTCTGGATATATCTCGCTTCACATTGATGGAAAAGTCACATGGCAATATTCCATGAATGTTAAACTAGTTCAGTGACACTATTATTCTTCTACATTACACGCTTGAGAAGTTCAAAGAACTAGAAGGGTACATCAATGTATTTAAATGCAAAGCCAATACCCTCGATCATGGACTTACTTAGACACAACTCCTTATAGCTAAGTATGTCCATTACTGCATTCCTGTTGGTGTATGTCATTTGAAATATTCCCAACAGTGATTTCTAGCTGCAGTTTTATATCTGTACCAAAAGAAAGGTGAGTGTTATAGTGTAGGGTGGTAGTATGTCTAGATAAGTCTGCTGTCTTAAGGGGGCATATCACATGTAGGTATTGTCCCTTTAATGTTCTTAACCCAGTTTTAAATGATATAAATGTAATTTAACTCTCTGACCTTCAGCACAATGATTAATGGCTTAGGGAGAACCAAGAAGATATAGGGCTGGATATAAGACTTGATTCATCCTCAGTTTGTTTATAACACCAACACAAATAGTGTTCTTGTTTCAAGGTCAATATTCAGAAGAGAGAGAAAAGTGCAGCTATCTCTATAAAATAGGCCCACATTTAAAATTCATATTAAAAGTAGGTACTTTATGATTTCTTGCTTCTCATTTATGAGACTTTAAATAGTATTAAGTATTAAGATGGTGGCAATATTAAAGTGTGATTGTTACAGTAATTTGTAAAATGATCTTAGAAATGTATATGATAAAGTGAAAGGGCAATATATTTGAAACTATCATAATCATAAATCATAAATGAAATCTCCTGGTTCCTAATTGGTAGACGCATCACCGTTGGATATGTACAGACAAAGCCAGACTGCTGAAATTATAGAGGAGGAAGAATGGGGGGGGTTACAATTAATTGTATAATTTTTATTTAATGTTTTTACCCAGTGATAGTATGCACTACTGAGAATGGCATGAAAAAACACATGAAATGTGTTTATTTGACCAACTGTGCTAACCAAAAATTTAAATACTGTAGCATGTACTTCTTTGATATGATTGCACAGGCAACATAAAATACCATTATTATACCTTTAAGAAAAAGGTTTTAGTTTGGAAGCACCCACTACAAAACCAATAAACAAGCAGGAAAGTATACATGTGTTAAAACAAACAAAACAACACACATTTTGTGTTCATTCCAGTAATCTGTTCAAAGAACATACAAGAACAGTAGTGGGTGGTTAATGGGGAAATTGACAGGCACATTTCTTTAAGCAGGTGATAATTACCACCAGTGGTAGTCATTATTGCCCAGTTGGTGTTCTCCAGTTAGTCAAACTGCTCGTTAAATGGTCTGGTTGTCACACTTAGTTGGTATTTTAGTCATGTTCCTGTCAATAGACAGAAAAGTTCTCCCTAAAGAAACACAAGTAGGTGGCGCAAGCTGTGCTTCAAAGCTGCATCTAATTAAAAATAATAGAAGCTGGTAATAATGTTCAGCAGATGCTAACTTTGGATTTTCATTTGGAGAAAGCAAATGGCAGAGAAGCCTCTGGATAATGATACTAGAAAAATATATATATTTGGACTTGAAAGAAAAAGCTCTCGAAACAGCTCTTGATCCATTTGTTGACGTGGGGGGGGGGGGGGGGGGGGGGGCATTTTGCTTTAATATCTGTTGTTTGTTAAACAAACCTGTTTTAAACACTAGATTTGCCACTTTTCCTATTACAATGCATTCATACACTGTACAAATTATAAAATGACAATCTGTGTTTTAAGCAAAAATACAGAAATAAGTGAATAACTTTGATGTTTTGCCTGGGTATTATTTATGTACAGCAGATGCCATGTCTCTTGTGTTAAAACAGAGTGTACAAATTATTGTTGTATTATATATGCTTGTAAATGACTAGAAATTGCTGTGTATATTAGTTATTGGAGTTCACAATTGCTTTTGCAGCTTTATTGTATGCCAGCAGGTCTAAGTATTTTGATCATCCATGGTGTATATTGCTATTTCAAATGTAAATTATTCCCACCCACAGACAGTAACTTTACCGTGGAAATGTTTTCACCTAACCAGATTTGTTTGGTGTGATAGTTTTTTCTTCTTGCCATAAATCTAAATGGAACCATTAAATATTGCAACTTAACACAGAGGTATATTGTGTTTTGTGTTTTTTCTTAACTTGATGTACTATTGGAATCTTGTTCTGGGGATTATAATATGAATAATTTAGCTCTGTTGAGGTGTTTTATTATTTTTTTCTGAGATCTTTCTGCACTCAAACACATTATGATGTGTATAGTATAGTACAGTATAGTACAGAACAGTATATAATAGTATAATACAGAATCATTTAACACCTTTCAATTCCACTGTATCTTTTCTGAAAAAAATATATACACATGTACACATACAACAACTGGTATAATAATTAGCAGAATTTTGTAAATGCATGTTATGTATCAGTATCTATACAGTCCAGATCTATTGCTTACCAAGAGTACAAAAATAAATCAGTGTAAACATCTTACATTTCTGATTCGTTCTTTTAAAATGATGATTTACACCTTCGATAACACCCACTCAAGGTTTATTAGATTTTGTTAACATGACATACTGGATTCAAATTACCTGCAATCAGCTAAACTATTTTAAGAATGAGGAGTGCTATTTGTAAAATTAGAATGTTATATATAAAACTACTTTTTATGTCTGGTAAGTCTTCTTATTGTGGCAATACATTTCTCAGCAAGAACAGGTAATATATTCATTGTTATATTAGCTAGGGGCTGCAACTACTAGGTCTCTTATTTGCTCTACAGTTTTTAGTACTGTCACTGTGTTTCCAGCTTTTATCATTGAAAACAAACATCCATTGCTGTTGATATTACATGCAACCATTTCCAAAGGAAAACAAGCTATAAACATCAAGCGACGATTTCATTAAATGTGCTAAATGGTCAAGCCAAAATCCTCATGTTAACACTCCTCCTGTGAACATTAGGCTTTGTATGCTGGTTATATCTTAAAGACACATGCAAGCTGGATCTACAGAATATGTTTACGCAGTCTTATATTCAGCTGCCACTGTGGCTTTAAACTTTCCAATATTCTTGTTGTCATGTCAAGTTTCACAGCACTGTTCTGCTGAAATATGTATGATTCTTGCAGCAACACTCTCTCTACATTCCATACCTTGACCTTATATGTTAATTGCACCATGGTGCTGAATAGACAGCTCCTTTTGATATTTTTGGATGAGACTGAAAAGGTTAGGTATGATGATGTAATGTTGAAAAAATGACTCCTATTAGTTTTAATGAAAGCAGTGCCTGCTTCGTAGTGTTGAGTTGCAACCCGATTAAATGTTTTCAGCAGGGAGCTAAATGTTCTCCATCTTATGGCCAGATGGCTTCAATGACAATTTAAACAGAACAAAATAGTGGTCAAGCAAGATGTATTTTTTTATAGTGCCACATTGCTGTACAATGTGTCATTACTTTTACAGTGTGTTGTTAACATATGTTATAGATGTTGCCATTAAAGATTCTACAGTACTTCTATTTCAGAATCATGATTTACTGTAAATTACATATCATGCATTATTTATTATCTCAAAATGCTTACACTAGTATACTGATAAAACCTAAATAGCTTGTTTCCAAGGACTTTTTAAAAAGCTAATGCCAGGATGAATTGTGGTATATCAATGCTTTAAAGAAAATCTTTTTTTTTTTTTTTTTTTTTTTGAAGAAACAGTGGGAATGGTTCTGTGACATGTAAATATAATTTCTGTGTATGATCTACACTTTTAATTCTCTTCCTTGGTTTGTGATAGTGAGTATTTCTATTCATTTTATAAGATCTTTAGAAAATAAAATACATTTAAATAATTCTTGCCTGCTACTTTCTGGCTGTCGTATAATAACCAAATAACATGCTAATACCTATTATTATTATATTTTGGAGCACATTCAAGTAGACATTGTAACATTGTAACATTGTACAAGGTATGAAAAAGCAAGGCTTTTGATGTAAAAAACAAATGTTATACGACTCATAAAATATCTATTAACAGCATATATCTGTAAATATTTTTGGAAATACGTATATATTCCTGTTTATATTTTGAGAGTTTTTTCCATCTGACGGTGGAGTAACACAGGATATATGAGTTGGTTTGTAGCAGTTCATGTGTACATTAATTAACTAATTCTACAAGAGCTTTGCAGACTAAGCGTTTCACCGACATGCTGTATTTGCATTGGGCAATCATGGTCCTGCACTATAGTGATATAAATATCAACTATATATTGCAGGTTCTGCATAGCATATTGTCTTGTTACTTGAAATGCTTACTAATAGATTAGTTCTACAAAATAACACATATTATTATGGGTTGGTGTGAACAGCATGGCTTGTGGGTGACGTCAGATGAGGAAAAGACAGACACAACTGCAAGTTGAAGCACTGATGTGCATTTATTTTATAAATTAATAAATAAAGCATTTAAACACTAAACAAAAGACTTTCACAAAAACAAAAGGGCACTATGGCCAAAATAGACAGACAATAAATAAACACAGTGAACAAACAAAGAGCCAGCACGAGCAGCAATTGTTACTCTTTGGTCTTTCACTTACGTTCCTCTTCTGAACAAAACCCAACCACGAGTGAGGGATCCTTGCCTCTTTAATGCAGCTGTGCTTGGGTTGATTGCTTGTTAATCGAGCTTAGGCACATTCTGCACATGAACTGATTTGGAAGGGAAGGTAATTAACCCTCCCTTGTTGACCTTAAACTCCCATGCACAACAGACATTCATTTTAAATAATAACACAAATTGAAAATAAACAAAACATGCACAGGGGAGGGGTGTACCCCACCACACTTGTTATGTACAGACTCTATCTTGTTCATTTAGAGTGCAGTATATAGTAGATGGTGTGCAAAATTCCAAGAATTTTTCCAGGCAGTTACACAAGATGAGCTCCCCAGAGACCAGTGGGATCAGAGCAGATTGCACGTAGGCAATCATGGCTGCTTATCCCTGCTTGGATACAAGAAACCACGGAAAACTGAATAAGTGACATTTATATTAGTGTCTGTGTATTTGAAAACATGTGTCCTGCAGAATATCCTGGTGCTGTTGAAAAGCACACAAAAATAACCATAAAGTGTCATATGGTTTCATATATAAATAATTTTGAAGGTGGCTTAGAATGACGAATAGTTGAAGTAAAAATAAAACGTGAATAAATAATGTCTGGTGCCTATGTGTGAACTATTTATTAATGTTCTAAAATGTAAATGATATGATAACAGATTGCAATCACAACTGCCTTTCCGGCCATTTAAATATCTAGTATTCAACTACTAGTCGACTCCTATTATGACGAACCCTCAAAATAACTCAACTGTTCTATGTTCTATATAGTGTACAGTGATTTCATGTCAGACTTCTAAAAACAGAAAACAGAAACTGAAAACAGATCTATTAAAATCATAAATGACAGTTAAATTGTTTCTTAAAATACTATATGAGGGGAAAACCAGCAAATTATAGTTTAAATCAAGAGTTATCTCACAAACTATTGCAAATTAGACACCTCCTGGTGTATTAATGCTTTTTACTGTCATGAAATAGCTCTTAGTTATCAATGTATTCATTTTAAATATTGTAACACTGGAAACTATATCATGTACTATTTTGAGAATAAATGTACAGATGTGAAGCACATATGATCAAATAATCAAGCTATTAGAGAATAAAAGATGTCGCTGGTTTTAAATGGTTAGGACAATACAATTTACCGGTCTTCAGCTGTTACATGCACATTCTTAATTGAGCTGAATGATGATTAGTGATGGGCACCAATATCGATATTTTGATATGATATCGTTATATTGGTAGTAATTTCCATATCGCGGGATTAAAAAAAAAATAATAATAATTCACGTACACGCTCAAAGACATACTTTTATTGCTAATACTGCTAAAAATACAAATGCAGTATAAGCAAGTGTATTTTACATTAATATAGAACAAACCCTATACATACCAGTCATTGTCAGTCTCGTAGGCAAACACCACACTAAAGTATTATTTAACCATTTTATTCCATTGATTGGTGTTTAGGTACCAAACACTATTTCCACGCTGCATTATGCACTATTGGCATTCATTTGAGATGTGCACATGCATCAGTGGTTCATTGCATTTTGTCTGTGTGAGTACTTATGGTGTTATTAATGTATTTTTTAAATGTGAGCTTTCAGTATTATAAATTAGATAGTACTTTTAAAACATCAAAACACATCTGAAAATAATGCAAAATTTGGCATGACACTATACTTAATACTTATAGAGGAGTCAACATTTATATACAGAGCAGCTGAAGATTCAGTTACTTCCGGATTGGCTAGAAAGTTTGTGCACAGTAAAGTATAGAAACATTTTGGTTATGAGGTGGCTGATGATAGAATAGTAAAACAATATTACAAGACCTTGTTTTTCTCCATGGATATTGAAGCAAAACACCACTAAGTTAAAGTAAGTTATTGCTTTTCATATATATATATATATATATATATATATATATATATATATATATATATATATATATATATATTAACATCATATATATATAGCATATGTTAACATCTATATACTGTATGTATGAGATTGCAATTGTGCTATTATATTTTTCTGTGTTTTAGAAGACTTTGTTATATCAACATTGATATACAATGTTCATATCATTGCCCAACATTAATAATAATGTCAACCGGATAATGTTGATAAGGATTAAAGCAACATAATAACTGAAAAGCTTGACAGAGGAATTAGAATGAAAATAAACCTAAATACAAAAGGGTTAATTCATCAAAGAGCAGCAGTCAGAAAGTGACCCCTATGACACACAAATATTAAGAAACTGGTGCAAATTTGATTTTAAGTGGTTCAAAAGCTTGCAGGGTTAAAATGCTTAATGCCTAATTCAGTCTTTTTTCTATTTACTATCTATTGCCCTCACTTACATTATAGAAATGCTTTTAAGGAGTGCAAGTTTAGGACCCACTTTTGATCACAGGGCAAGGCACTAACTCTTAAGCAAAGGTGGTTAGCATGTGATTAAGGGGCGCTAGGTGGGCACAAAAACATGCAATCAGACCATGTCCTGTGAAATGATTTAGGTACTTTGTTTTTCCCCCAAGTTTTTCTGCCTGTGCTACCACTAGGTGTCATTCAAGCAATCGGAGACTGGCCTCATTATCATTTTCACCTAAGCAATTTTAAAGGCAAGAGGCAAAAACTAAAATCCTCAAAGCAACACACTTTTCAAAGAGCAAAGATGAGCAAAAAGAAGGCAAAGAACACTTAATAAATAAGCAGCTTGTGAGGGATACAACTAACAATGAGTATTTTGTGTTTTTCTTCAATTGTGACTGCCATTTGAGATGCACATTGAGCTTTGTGTTGTAGATTTCACTACATTTCAAATGCTTATCCAGTTGTGATGAAACCTGGCTAGGACATACTTTAATACAAAAAGTGAAGGTCTTCAGGCCAGGACCTTAACAACTAAAGCACAAAGCAATACCCAGCAACTCCCTTGTTTCTAGTCTCAGATATGATACAAAATGAACACTTGATGTGCACTCTAGTTATCGATTAATTACTGTTTTCAATTTTTAGTATTTATGTTCTTTTAATATTATCGTTAGCATGCTGATTAAAAAAAAAAATAAATACACTCTTAAAAACGGAGACATATTGAAGCTTCTTAAGCTATTAGCTAATGTATTGTATAACTCCTTAATACACACA